>NW_007734332.1:56503-92862 GCF_000696425.1 Galeopterus variegatus | reverse complement strand
AGGGTTATATAACCCTTCTCTACTGAGCATGCCCAGCTACTGGATTTTCATAAACCAGCCTCCTAAGGTCTCATTTTCCTACATTGGTGCCAAAAGTAGGTCTAATTAGCAACAGTTACTTTCCTCTAGGGGAGGCCCTAGAAGAGGGACCTGAAACCTTGGGGAGTGGCTTGAAACCCAGAGGCATGTCCTGTAACCCAAGCCCAGGGAAACTGAGCACCTCTTGTCTCAAAATCAGGGAGTGAGATGCCTCCGATTTTGTTATTCTTCCTTAAGATTATATTAGGTATTCAGGGTCTTTTGTGGTTCCACATGATTTTTAGGATTTTTTTTTTCTATTTCTGTAAAAAATGTCTTTGGGATTTTGATAGAGATTGTATTGAATCTTTAGATCACTTTGGATAGTACGGACACTTTAACAATAGTAATTGTTCCAATCTGTGAACATTGAATGTCTATCCATTTTTCTCTGTCATCTTTATCAATGTTTTATAATTATCAATGTATAAGTCTTTCATCTCTTTAGTTAAGTTTATTGCTATTTTATTTTATTTTTTATTCCCATTGTGAGTGAGATAGTTTTCTTGATTTCCTTTTCAGATAGTTCATTGTTTGTTTATAGAAATGAGGCTTATTTTTATGTGTTGATTTTGTGAACTGCAACTTTATTGAATTCATTTACTAGTTCTAACTGTGTGTGTGCGTGAGAGAGAGAAAGTCTTTTGGGTTTTCTATGTTTATGATCATGTCGTTTTGCATTCCGATCTCTCTAGTGCTTCCTGAGAAGTTAAGTTCCAGCCTCCACTCTAGAGCACCCATTTCTGGGTTATGACCCTGTGCTCAATTTCTTCTGTCAATGTTTTGTGCTGTTTTCCATTGTCCTTAAATTAGTTAAAGCCTGCCGTCCACTGATTAAACTCACTCTAGAGCACCCATTTCTGGGTTATGACCCTGTGCTCAATTTCTTCTGTCAATGTTTTGCGCTGTTTTCCATTGTCCTTAAATTAGTTAAAGCCTGCCGTCCACTGATTAAACCGTCTCTACTTTTGTCCAGTTTTCCTTGTTATCTGGGATTTTGTTGTTCTTTTTCTTTACTGTTACTTTGAGAAGGTCCTGAACAGAGTAGGAGCCCAATATGCCCCCCTGCTCCCCGTGGGGCACGGTGTACGCCCACACAGCTCCTGCACAGGGTGGGCTTTCTCCCCACGCTTTGCTGTCCTTGATGCACAGCAGCATCCTCCTTGTCCTGCCCACTTCTATTCTCTGTGCATCACAGTTTTCATTCCACCCAGGACCTTTCTGAATATCTGATTTAACTTCTTTGTTGATCTTTATAATAACTAGAATTGTGGCTATGTTATGTAGTAGTTGTTCTTGCATTGTTAAAAGATTTTTTAAAAAAAATTTCTGTGGCAAGAAGCATTTACATGGAAAGACTATCTTGTGAACGGTGGTAGCAGCAATGATGAATAAAATGGTTTGACCACTCTCCTACATGTGAGCTGCTGTTGTTTTTAGACTTTATTTTTTAGAGACATTTTAAGTATAGAAAAAAATTGGGAGGAAGATAAAGAAATTTCCCGTATAACCCCCCCCCCCACACACACACACACACAGCCTCACGCATTATCAACATCCCCCGGCCAGAGTGGTGCATTTGTTAAAACTGATGAACCGACGTTGACACATCACCATCACACAGAGTTGGTACTTTACATTAGGGCTCACTAGGTGTTGGCATTCTTTGAGTTTGGACAAGTGTATAATAATACTAATCCAGCATAACAGTATCATTCAGGATAGTTTACTGCCCAAAAAATCCTCTGTAGTTTACCTACTCATCTCTTCCTCCCTTCAGTTTTTAGAAACCACTGATCTTTTTACTGTCTCCATAGTTTTGGCTTTTTCGGAACATCCTATAGTTGGAATTGTATAGTAGGCAGCCTTTTCAGACTGGCTTGTTTCACTTAGTAACATGCATTTAAGTTCCTCCATGTCTTTTCATGACTTGATAGCCCATCTCTTTTTAGCATGGCATTTCCATTGTATATAGGATGCACCACAGTTTATTCATTCATTTACTTACTAATTGGTTGCTTCCAAGTTTGGCAATTATGAATAAAACTGCTGTAAGAACCATATACAGGGTTTTATATAAACATGAATTTTAACTCCTTTGGGTAACTACCAAGGAGTTTCGTTGTTTGACTGTATGATAACGGTATGTTTTGCTTTTCTCAGAAACCACCAAACTGTCTTCATAATTGGCCGGACCATTTTGCATTCCACCAGCAATGAATGAGAGCTCCTGTGGCTCCACATCCTTGCCAGCATCTGGCGTTTCCAGTGCTCTGGGTTTGGGTCATTCTAATAGATATGTAGTGTTACCTCATTGTTGTTTTAAAATGAATTTCTGTTATAACATACCATATGAAGCATCTTTCCATCTGATTATTTGCCATCTGTGTATATTCTTTGCTAAGGTGTCTGTAAAAGTTGGTGGCCCATTTTTTTAACTGGTTGTTAGTTTTCATATTGTTGAGTTTTAAAAGTTCTTTGTATATTTTGGATAGAAGTCCTTTATCAGACATGTGTTTTGCAAATATTTTCTTCCAATCTGTGTCTTCTCTTTTTATTTTTTTGACAGTGTCTTTCACAGAGCAGAAATTTTTAATTTTAATGAAATCCAGCTCATCAATTCTTTCTTTCATGGATTGTGTCTTTTGTGTTGTATCTAAATAGTTATTGACAAACCCAAAGCCATTTAGATTTTCTCTTACGCTATCTACTATGAGTTTTATACTTTTGAATTTTACATTTGGTCTGTGACCCATTTTTTTGTGTGTGTATGTGTATGTGTGTGTGAAGGGCATAAAGACTGTCTAGATTCTTTTACTTTTTTTCTGCTTGTTGATGTCCCCTTGTTCCAGAACCTTTTGTTAAAAACATTATCTTTGCCCATTGTATTTATAGCCTTTGTTCCTTTGTCAAAGATCGGTTGACTATATTTATGTGAGTCTATTTCTGAGCTCTCTGTTCTATTCCATTGATTTATTTGTCTTTTTTTTCTTTTCATCAGTACTGCACAACCTAGATTACTATGGCTTTATTGTAAATCTTGAAGTCAGTAGTCAGGCAATGTCAGTCTTCCAGACTTCTTGATTTCCTTTATTATTATCTTGAGTATTCTTTCTGGGTCTTTTGTCTCTCCATATAAACTTTAAAATCAGTTTGTCAATATGCTCAAAATGACTTGCTGTGATTTTTATTGGGATTGTATTGAATCTATAGATCAACTTGAGAAGAACTGACATCTTAGCAATATTGAGTTTTTCTATCCATGAACATGGAATATTAATCCATTTATTCAGTTCTCTTTGATTTCTTTCAACAGAGTTTTGTAGTTTTTCTCATGTGGGTCTCATACATGTTTCCTTAGATTTATATTATGTATTTCATTTTTGGGGTGCTAATGTAAAAGGTATTATGTTTTTAATTTCAAATTCCACTTATTCATTCCTGGTATTTAAAAAAGTTATTGACTTTTGTATATTCACCTCTTATCCTGCAACCTTACTATAATTGCCAATTATTAATTTTCCTGGAGTTTTTCTTTTTGCCAGTTCTTTTAGATTTTCTACATAGACAATCATGGCATCTGAGAACAAAGACAGTTTTATTTATTCCTTCTCAATCAATATACCTTTTGTTTCCTTTTCTTGTCTTATTGCATTAGCTAGGACTTCTAGTATAATGTTGAGAAGGAGTGGTAAGATGGGACATCCTTGCCTGTTTCTGATATTAGTGGGAAAACTTCCATCTTCTCACCATTAAATATGATGTTAGCTGTAGGATTTTTGTAGATATTCTTTATCGAGTTGAGGATGTTGCCCTCTATTCCAAGTTTATTGAGAGTGTGAATTGTTTTATATTCATGTTACAATCCCTATTATACCAGAATTTCTTCTCTGTTCCTATCACCTTCTAACTTAAACACAAATTTTATTCTTTTGTTTTTATTTCTCACTATAGAATACTGACATAATTTACACTTATGCTTTCACTCTCTTTTAAAGGGTGTCATACAATTAATTCATCAAAAACTGGCTATTCACTTTCACTGAATGGACCAAGTGCTTTCAGACTTCTGTTGTATTTGCTAAGACAAGTGTTGACTCTTGGAATGCCTTCCCCTGTATTGAATCTCTGCTGAATTCTTAGCCAATATAATATAGTGGTTTTGAGTACAGACTGTGGATTTGGTTGGGATTGATTACAACTTATTAGCAGTGTGATGTTGAGTTACTTTCCTTATAAAGGACCCTGTATTGAATCTCTGCTGAATTCTTAGCCAATATAATATAGTGGTTTTGAGTACAGACTATGGATTTGGTTGGGATTGATTACAACTTATTAGCAGTGTGATGTTGAGTTACTTTCCTTATAAAGGACATATCTTAGTATAAGTATAATAAAAAAGTATAATAAATATATAAGTATAATAAGTATACTAAAGTATACTTAAAAAAGTATAATGATAAAAGTATAATAAAATAGGCTTTCTTTTGAAGCAGTAATATACAAGTAAATCAGCAAAGCTCTGTGTCTGTTTTTATTCACTAAATGCCCCATCTTTCCACATTTGTGTTGGCCCAAACATTGCTATTTAATGGACCTGTGATCATTTTCAGGACAATGTTTCTGAATATAATTTGATGAGATCTTATCATCAAATCCATTTTGCATTGTTTCTTTCTTCTAACAATTTGAACAAATCACTTAATTGCATCAGCATTTGATTCATTGTCAAAATGAACAAGTGTTGAAATACTTGGACTCTACTATCTCTTGCAAATCTTTATAATTTACTTCAGGCTGTTAAGTGTGTTCTCATTAAAGGCTGTCCTAGAAAACAAAGAAATCACATAGCATGCCACTCTTTCATGGCTGCTTAAACTTGTATTCTTTGCTGAAGCTGTTCCTTCACGGTCCAAGGGGCATTAATAGTAAAATGAAAGTCTTTATCTGACAATCCTGCTGAGAAGCATTAATTAAAATAATCAACACGTTTCCCCCTTTGAGGTATAATGTGGAACAGTTTCTTGACCCAGTCAAGCCTGTGTTAGGAGAGACAGTAATGAGAAACGTGTTAGGGTTTTCTAAATACTTGATCATGGTGAATTCAATTATAGAACTGTGAGTTTTTCAAGTTTCCCTCATTCCATTCTTATCATTTTTATATGTCATACATTTCCCTATTTAATGAACCAAATTAAAATGACAATTTTACAGTCTCTTCTTTGCTCTTACAGGGGTTTACTCCTTCCTATGTCACCATCTTTTTTTTTTTTTTTTTTTTTTTTTTTTTGTGAGCGGCCACACCACGCTCAGCCAGTGAGCGCACCGGCCATCCCTATATAGGATCCAAATCCGCGGTGGGAGCGGTGCTGCACTCCCAGCACTGCACTCTCCCGAGTGTACCACGGGCTCGGCCCACCATCTTTTAACTTTAAAGTTTTATTTAACAATTGTAGATTTACATGCAGTTGTATGCAATCATACAGAGAGATCACTGTGCACTTTGCCCAGTTTCCCCAATGGTAATATTTGCAACACCTTAGAATAATATCACAATCAGGATACTGATACATTCCAAACTTATTAAGATTTCCCCAGTTTTTTTTTTTTTCCTTTTTGTCTTTTTTACTGACCGGTAACGGGATTGCAATCCTTGGTGTCGCGCCCACATCGGGGACCGGCAACAACCCTCGGTGTTGCGCCCGCACCACGCTCAGCCAGTGAGCGGGAACCAGTCTCCACATGGGATCTGAACCCTCGGCGGGAGCGCCGCCACGCTCCCAAGCGGCGCACTCTCCAGTGCGCCACCAGGCCGGCCCAAGATTTCCCCAGTTTTACTTGTACTTATTTGTGTGTGTATGTATGTATACTAAGTTCTATATAATTTTATCAACTGTGTAGACTCATACGTCCACCACTAGAATCAAGGTACTGAATAGTTCCAACACCAGGAGATCCTTGATATGGCCCTTTTATGACCACACTCAAACCCTCACCATCCCCTACCACAACACTTACCATTGGCAACCACTAATCTGTCATTCATTTCTATGATTTTGTCATTTAAAAATGCTATGTAAATGGAATCATGCAATATGTAAACTCTTGGGATTGGCTTTTTCCTCTCAGTGTGATTCTCTGGAGATTCATCCAAAATGTTGTGTGGGTCAATAGTATATTCACTTTTATTGCTGAATAGTATTCCGCAGTATATTATGTACCACGGTTTGTAGGACTATTCGCAGGTTGATTGACTTTTACAAATAAAGCCACTATGAACATTTGTGTGCAGGTTTTGTATGAACATGTTTTCATTTCTTTTTTATTTTATTTTTATTTATTTTATTTTATTTTTATTTTATTCTGTCAAACTCATGAGAAATGTCACACTCTGTCGCATGTGCCCTCATTTCTGCTTTTTCTGTTCGTCCTTCAGGCTCTCTTTGCTCCAGAATTGCTTCCTCTATCATTTGCTGTCTGTTCGAAGGGTTTCCTTCATGCACTCTTGAAGGGTAGGTCCACTGGCGACAGAGGAGCTCTCTTCCCTTGGGAATCCTTTCACTCTCCCTCCACTCTGAAGGGCGGTTGCTCTGGCGATGGCTTCTGGAGTTGACAGCTGTCATCTCGTGGCACTTCCTGCACTTCCCGTCTTCTGTGTGTTCTCTCAAATTGTTGTTCACCTAGGGGTTATGTGTGATTTCTTTCTGGCTGCTTTCAATATACTTTTCTTTATCTTCTGTTTTCAAATGTTTGATTCTTATTCACTGTGGTGAGTATTTCTTTGGGTTGATCTGGATTTCGGTTTGTTCATCTTCTTGAATCTGCCGACTTGTGTTTCTTGATGAATTGGGAAGTTTTCAGCCATTATTTCTTCATATTTTCTTTTAGCTCCATTGCCTTTCTTCTGTCTTTCTGGGCACCAAATGGTACAAGCCTAATTGTTCTCTGTGTCTCTTAGTCACTCTTGATTTTATTTTTCAGTCTAATTTGCTCTAATGAGATCGAAGCACTCAACATTTTTTCTGGAATCTGGAAACTACCTATCTGTAGTCCTGCTTGCGTGGGAGAAGCAAGCAAGTGGGGATTGTGGACTTAACCACCATAAGACTCTCCAAATCCTGTTCTTGTCCTTATATTTGATAATCTTTCTGAACTTCCCTATTTTCATGTTACACACCCAGAAGCACTTTTCCATGTCCTTTTCCCTTTAACAACTCATTTTTGTATTCAACAAAGCTGAATTGAATATCTAACTACACAGGAAGCATTGTTCTTACAACTGGAAAAACAGCAGTGAACAAGACACATGAAGTTTACGTTGTCACCCTAGCATAATGACTTCTGAGAGCTTTCAGAAACACAATGCTGGCCTCTCCTTCCTGGAGGAGGGAGGGGAACAAGCAATGGCAGCATCACCAGTGTTTTTCTTAATCCTCGTTTGATGAAATAAGGTATTAATTTCATACCGTTATATGTACCTGATCTCATTTGTGCTGTGAGTCCCCATTCAGCCTCTTTTTTTTTTTAACCTTAGAAATCAAAACTTGCATTCAAGTAACAGGTAGAGGTAGAAAAATCCCTAGATTTTGTATCATATCCATCCAACTCCATAGTAGGCAGTAACAGAAACATTTAAATTGACAACTCTGATTTAATAACTGTCTGTGATTTATTTCAGCATCTCAGACAGATTGGAGGTCAAGTTGCCAAAGGTATGTACAAAGACACATGTAGGCTTCTGGAAATATGAATACTTAAAAGTCAGCAGAAAAGGGAATCGAATTTTATTTTAACTTGATTTTGTATTGTCATAAATGTAGATTCATATGCAGCTGTAACAAAGAGTAGAAAAATGTATCAAATATCCCTAACATGTTACAAAACTATGGTATAATATCACTAACAGGATATTAGCATTGATACAATTTACTCACCTTGTTAAGATGTCCCCATTTTTACTTGTATTTTTTGGTGTGTATGTGTATATAGGAGTAATACAGTTTTATTGCTTGTGTAATTTCTGTGTTCACCCCCACCACAGTCATGATGCTGAACTATTACCAAGTTCAGTGTCAAGGTAATGCCAAGTAATATAGAGTACTTTTCAGTAATATCAAGGTATTGCCACTCTATCACCCCAAATGACAACCATACCCTATAGTTTTGTCATTTCAATAATGTTATATAAGTGGACTCATACATTATGTGACTTTTTGAGACCGACTTTTTTCACTCTGGATAATTTCCTGGAGAGTTTTCCAATTTGTTGTGTGTATCAAGAATTCAGTCCTTTTTTTGTTAAGTAGTATTTAATAGTATGGATGTATGACAGTTTGTTTAATCAGTTGAAGGATACATTTTCAGTTTTTTGCTATTATGAATAAAGTTGCTATGAACAATCGTGTACAGGTTTTTCGCATGAATATAAGTTCTTGTAATTTTGAGATAAATGCTCAAGACTATAATTGTTAGGTCACATGATAATAGCATGTTTAGTTTTATAAGAAACTTCCAAACTGCTTTCCACATTGTCAGAGTCATTTTCCATTCCCACCAGCAATGTATGAGTGATTGTTTCTCTGTGTCCTCACTCAGCAGCATTTGCTGTTGTCTTTTTCTTTTTTATATTTTAGCTGAAATCTGACATTTTATTATTTATTTTTTGTTTGTTTGCTCTGGTTCTAATTCTTCTGTTTCTATTCTATTGCTTCCCTGTAGGTTAGTTCACACTTATTTTTAGGAATTCATCTTGATTTACTGACCTTGTTTTTAAGTGTATACCTCTTCATATAGTTCTCATAGTGGTTGCTTTGGGCACTGCAAAATATACATGTGACTGTCTTAGTTCATTTGTATGGGTATAATAGAATACCACAGACTGAGTAATTTGTAAAGAACAGAAATTTATGTTCATAGATCTGGAAGCTGGGAAGGCCAAGAGTAAGGTGCCAGCATCTGGTGAGAGCCGTCTTGCTGTACCCTCACACGACAGAAAGTGGAAGGGCAAGGGAGAGTGGAGGAACAAGCTAGCTTCAGCTGCACAAAGCCTCTTTTATTAGGGCCTTAATCTCATTCACAAGGGATGAGTTACCATGGCCTAATCACCTCTTAAAGACCCCACTTCTTAATACTATCACATTGGCAACACCTGAATTCTGGAGAGGACACATTCAAACCATAGCAGTGACTTATTGCAATTTATTGGTATCAACACTTTACCACCTCACATGCAATGTAGAAACCTTGTTTCCATTGAGGTCAGTTTACTTTCCACGCTTTCAAATTTTATTTTCTTGAGTATCAGATGGTTTTATAATTTTTGTTTCAGTTATAAAATTTCATTTGTAAATCTCACAAAAAGGAAGATAGTCTGTTTAATTTACCCATATTTCTGCTAATCCTGATCCTCCAAGATTCTTTTATTATTTATTTTCTGTTTAAAGATTTTTTAAAGCCAATCTTAGATAGTCTGTTGACAAATTCTTTTAGGTTTCCTTCATGTCAGAATGTCTTGCTTTGACAGTTTTTTCTTCACTTGAAAAATGTGGTACCACTTTCTTCTGTCCTTCATGGTTCCTCATGAGAAATCTGCTGTCATTCAAATGTGTGTTCCCATAAAGGTAATATTTCATTTCCTTCTGGATGCTTTTTCAAGCTTCGTTCTTTGTCTTAATTTTCAGAAGTGCAATGATGTCTGTTGCTATGGATTTCTTTGGGTTTATCTGGTTTGGGGTTCACTCAGCTTCTTCCAACTGTTTGTGTCTTTCAACAAATTTGGGAAGCTTTCAGCCATTATTATTTCAAATGTACCTTCAGCCCCATGTTCTTTCTCATTTTTCCAAGACCGAAATGATATGAATGTTGGAGCTTTTGTTACTGTCCTAAAGGACCCTGAGGTTCTGTTTACTTTTCTGTCTACTGTTTATGTTGGGTAATTTCTGTTCTGTTTTCAAATTTATGAATTCCTTCCTCTGTTGCCTTCATTTTTCTATTGAGCCCATGCATTGAGATTTTTATATTTTATATTTTTTCTTTGCCTTTTTAAACTTCTGTTATTATATTTTCTAGTTCTGTAATTTCCATTTGGTTGTTTTAAAAATAATTTCTATTTCCTTACTGAGAGATTATGTCTCTCTGTTTTTTGAGAGAGATAGAGAATTTGTAATTGATTGTTGAAGCTCTTTATGATGGCTGCTTTAAAATCCTTGTCAGATAATCCCAACATCTGATACATTAAAGTTCTGGGTTAGTTAATTGCTTTTTCTCATTCAAGATGTAATTTGCTTGGTCTGGGAGATGATGGGTGATTATCATTTGTATCCTAACATTTTGCTTATGTTAGGAGTCACTGGGTCCTTTTTAATCTTTTGTTTTAGCTGATGGTCTCCCTCTTTAGGTTCAGCACATGGGTCAGGATTGAAAAAGACATTATGTATTAATGTGCCATAAGTCCAGGGCCTCACACATACACAGGTCCTTTCATATGCTACTAATAGATTTTTGCTGAATTTTAATCTGAAGTTTGCTTGATGCTCACCCTTGCACACAGTTCTCTGAGTGTTGAGGAAAACCTGGTTCTTTCTTCCTGTCTTTCCAAGCCCACCTTTCCAGGGAAGCTCATCTGGGCAGCAGACTCAGAGTTGTACTGACACAGGCATCTCAGGTCAGTGTGTAAGTTAGTTGGACATCCATCCACTCGTTTACCCCACACACCTTCTACTGCATTCAAGTCTTCCCCTGCTGTGATCTCTAAAGTGCCTTTCAAGCCCATTCATAACAATCTTTTTCCCCACAAAAATCCTCCCGTCTCTCCTAAAATCACCCCAAAGCCCCTCTAAACTTCCTTAGTAACTATAAGCATTGTCATTCTTTTTACAATTATGTGGACTATATTTTTACTTGCCCCTCTAAACTTCCTTAGTAACTATAAGCATTGTCATTCTTTTTACAATTATGTGGACTACATTTTTACTTTTTATGCTCTTTCTGGAACTGTTTTTCCGTCTTTGATGTTTTTAAAGCTTTGTATCCCTTCCTCAGCTGTACTGCAGATCTGTGGTGGTGTACAACAGCAGACGGCCCCTCTAAACTTCCTTAGTAACTATAAGCATTGTCATTCTTTTTACAATTATGTGGACTATATTTTTACTTTTTATGCTCTTTCTGGAACTGTTTTTCCGTCTTTGATGTTTTTAAAGGTTTGTATCCCTTCCTCAGCTGTACTGCAGATCTGTGGTGGTGTACAACAGCAGACACTCATTTCTTACTGATGCATTGAAGAAAAGGGTGGGATGGAAGGGATCCAACCCAGGGAATCTCACACCTTCCACACCTAGTCAATGTTCTCAAAATGTAGTGCTAAACAATGTTTAGCATGTCCAACAAATACTTGTTGAAATGAGATAACAGAAATAAATTTAAACCAAGTGCCATTTTCTAAATGGTCAGAAAAGCTCTTATTGCTTCAAAACAGTTAACAGGATTTTCATAAAACATGAGTTTGCTTGAAAATGTTTTGAGTTTATTTTTTTTTATTTTTTATTTATTTTTTATTTTTTTCCGGCAACGGATCGCAACCCTCAGTGTCGCCCCCGCACCGGACCAGGGACCGGCAACGGGATCGCAACCCTCGGCGCCGCTCCCGCACCTCGCTCAGCCAGCGAGCGGGAACAGGTCTGCATGTGGGATCCGAACCCCCGGGCGGGAGCGCCGCCGTGCTTCCAAAGCGGCGCACTATCCAGTGCGCCACCGGGCCAGCCCCTGAGTTTCTTGAAGAAAAAAATTCTCAGACTCCTTTTCATGTTTCTGTTTGTAGTTGGATTGCAATGCCCTTGTAACTATGACAAGGCCTTACTCATTTCAAGCTCTGTTCATTAAAAAGCTCAGATATGTTCTTAGGCACTTGAAGTCATATTATCTTTGATTCATAATCAATAAAATGTAAAGGAAACATGGAGAACCCTAACTGAATGACATCTATATAGTGAAGTTTTTTTGTGTTTAATATATATTTTCAATTTAAATAACAATATGATTCATTATTTATTCAGATATCTCTTCAGTGGATAAATTCTGCATCCTTCTGCACACCTCTAAAATAAGGAATGCTGCTATTTTACATTTATCTAATTGTTTTTAACCTTAGCCACTTAAGATAGGAATCAAACATGTAGTCTTTACAGGATTCATCTTTGACTTTTATATCCAAGTAGAGGACAAGGCAAGCCCAGTGTGTAATTAGAAAACAGTTAATCAAAACAACTGAAATTACCCCATGATGACTTGAGATCCCCATACTGTTGATATGCTATTGTTCCATTACTTAAAAACAACAAAAGTAATTTCAGTCATATTCCTACTGGTAATGATCAAGTGAGTTCATTATTGCAGAAGTTACATTACAAAGGATTAATAATTATACAGGACTCTTTTCTGGTGGTGAAGACAATGTTCTAAAAAGTTTTGTTTGGTGATAAACTTGGGAATAACTAAAAAAAAATTTAGCTCCTGAAGTAAAAAAAATAATTTTTCATTATTTATATAAATTTTATAATTTATATAATTTGCAATTTATAAATTTATAAAATTATTGCTATTCATATAAGTAATTTCAACAGTGAATGGAGCCCTATCTATACCAGAAACAACCCCATTCCCCATCTTTCAAGGACTGGAAATAAGTCTTTCAAGAGCATTTCAATTAATATTGAATGAGTAACAAATTAAATTATACAAGTCATAAAATTTTACTTACTCATGTGTATGTATATACACACATGCCTATTGGTACTCACCTAATGCATCATTAGTAATTAGGTTTCACATTAATGTATCATTGGCTGGCCTAAAATACACTCTAATTTGATTCTTTCAGCAATGCAGCTGGGTGGGTGTTATCATTTGACATTTGTAGAAACTGAGGATCAGTGAACTGAAATAACTGGTCAGATATCACACAGCTGAATTGGGTTTGAGCTGAGACTAACACTCTGCTTTTGCAATCCAGGCTGCCTTCGTAAAATAGTGTTGGAAAGCTGAGATTGACATTCAGACTGCTGTGGTCCTTCAACAAGGTGGGGTCCTACATCCAAAGATAGCAGGTGTGTGCGTGTGTGAGAGACAGAGACTGTCAGAGACAGAGAGATAGAAAGAGATAGAGAGAAAGAGACTAGAAACAGACTCTTCAATGTCTTCAGCATCTAATATTTGCTATACATTTTTTCATTTTAGTTTTCAATGAAGATCTCACATCTGACTTAGATTTTGCCTGTTATTTGCTACAAAGTCCTTCAATGTCTTCAGCATCTAATATTTGCTATACATTTTTTCATTTTAGTTTTCAATGAAGACCTCACATCTGACTTAGATTTTGCCTGTTATTTGCTACAAAGTACAGACACCAGCAATTTGATACATGCTCAGGCAGACATTTCTAGGTAATTTGATCATCCAAATGATGCCTAGTCTTATATTTTGACATTAATTTCTTAATCACATTGCTATGTCTCAGTTAATAGGCTATGCTGCAGGGCCGGCCTGGTGGCACACTGCTACAGTGCGCCTCCTGCCAAGGGTTCGGATCCCACATACAGACCGGTTCCCGCTCACTGGCTGAGCGAGGTGCGGGCGCGACACTGAGGGTTGCGATCCGTTGCCGGACACGAAAAAAGACAAAAATAATAATAATATTAATAATTGGCTATGCTGCCATTCACATATTCAATTTAAAATAAAATTAATGTGCATGACATATTTATGTTCCAGTATGGCAGTGCAGTCTCACATTGAGTTTACAGGGACTGAGAAATTTGAAATGTGACCTGGAGACCTTATGAGTCAGAATAACAGTAATCACCTACTGTTCGACATCCCAGAGACAAGACTGTCACTAGCACAGGTGGAGGAAGGGGCCATTTATGTGGCTACAAGCTGCGACCTGCATCTTTGCTATGTTTAGGGTCACGTCTTTGGAGATGTTGTTTTATCCTAGCACTGGAGCCACTTGGAGGAACTGCACATCAAATTACAACTATCAAAAATAGACCGGGGATTTAGAAGTAGTTTCTTCTTGGAGTTTGTGATTTTTTTGCTATGTTTAGGGTCACGTCTTTGGAGATGTTGTTTTATCCTAGCACTGGAGCCACTTGAAGGAACTGCACATCAAATTACAACTATCAAAAATAGACCGGGGATTTAGAAGTAGTTTCTTCTTGGAGTTTGTGATTTCCAGTGGAAAAGAAAAACAGAGGGCATGATTATTGGGAAAGGAATGAGGAAGCCCCACTTTGGGAGAAGAGCTGTCTAACAGTTTCAGATGTGCACATTGTGCTGGCTACAGGAACTGATTCTCCCACACCTCTTGGCAGTTTTTGACTTAGTGGGTGGCTTTTCTCTTTTATGTTATGACTCTACTATTTTCTCTTCTTTCTGCCTGTGTTCTCTGTAGAGGGCTTGTCTTAATGGAGATGATGGAGTGAGAGCCCCCTAAGTGCTGATGATTCTGAGATTCACCTCTCCACTCTGGATCTCTACCCTGATTTCTAGATTGCTTTATCCAGCTGCCTGATTGATACCTGCAGTGAGAGACTCCCTGGGCATTGCAATCTTAACCTGCTTGTGCACACCTGGGAACCTGGCTCTGCACCCCAAGGCTCCTCTTCCCACACTGCCCTCCATCTCAGTTCATCCTACCACTGGGATTGCTGCAACTGTCCTCCAACTGTCCTTGCTTCCCCCGGCCAGGGTGATCCTGCTAAAGTGCCATTTGGATCGAAATGGAGCATAGTTTCTGCCTTGCTCACATGTGTCCTTTTGTAGGTTGCAGGACCCAAGCCCTGTGACTGCATAGGTTCTCTGAGCCTCACCACACATCCCCGTCTTTCCTCCCTGCACCTGCTGCTCAACCTACCCACCCCTGCCGCTCCTCTAGCCTCAGGACTCTTGCACGTGCTGTTCCTTGTGGGGAATGGCCAGGAATTCCCTTCCCCTTCCATGTCCACACCGCTGGTCCACGCAGGCCAGACATTTTCTTCTGGTCTCCACTGGGTTGTCTGCTTCTCTGAGGACTTCCCCGGCCTGTCAAGGACACTACTTTTGCTTATTAATTTCCCTTTAGCACTTATCCACTTATTCCTATTTTGCAAACCATATAATATATTTCATTAATTTTAAGTATGTATTTTCTCACATTTTAACAGCTCTGAAATCAAGATACTCTTCCAATCCATAGCATTTAGCTAATCTTTTATAATTTCATGTTTTTTTCTTTTAGTGTTGCACCTTATGGAATAACATCTTAATGTTAATGAAATACAGTATTTGTTTATCTTGGTATCAGTCTTTCTCCTTGAGAGAATTTTTGCTGTTTTGTTCTCCATTTCATCTCCAACAACCATTTGTTAAGCTTTGACCATTACAGGCAATCAATCAACTATGATACTATCATAAAAGTTTTGATAAAATGGCCAGGTATCTTGTTAGGAAGCTTTATCTAAGGAGAGAGAACAAAATCACAGTGACATCTCTCTGGTCTAGGTAAGAGCTAAAGTCTAACTGAGGCAGAGGGAATGTTAAGGACGGGGACACATTGTGAAGGTGGACTCCGCCGTCCTGGTCCCACAGCTGCAGTTTGGAAGGAAACCAGGCACCCCGAGCTCCCAGAGACTGCGGTGAGACTGAAGCTGGGGTGGAGGACGGCATGCCTTCAGCAGGTGGGGGCTGAAGAGGGGGGTATTTTTTGAGAAGAAAGATGAATATATCAATTTCAGTTAAAATTGATTTAAGTTCAGTCCAACTTGGGACTGGAGCCCAGGCCAGGTGTCTGTGCCACAGCCTGGCCCTGCACGCAGGAAGCACACGCCACTGCACTTTGGCTTTGTCTCTACAGTGTGTTCTGGAAATGTTTTCATAGCAAAGCATCTGCTGTGCACAGAACTTCATATTTTAACAGCTACATAGAACTCAGTTCTACGGTGTACCACAACTTATTTATCCAGTGTCCTGTTGAAGGACAGGGAGGACGGGTTTTTCCACTTTTGCTGTTTTTATTAGCTATTTGTTTATTTTGCTACATACATGTGATTGCATTTGTCCTATAAATTCTGTACTTGGAATTGCTGTGTTGAAGAGGATATGCATGTAAGCATGCTATGGCTATTGTGACATTTGCCTCCAAAGTGCTAATAAATGTGCATGAGACGGCACACTTATTTTACATTGTTGTTAATATCACATAATATTAAACTTTTACAGCTTTGCTAATACGGATTAAAAATTGATTTTTTAAAAAAATTCAAATGTCCCTAATGAGGAAAGAGCTTTAGCTCACTTCATTTTTAAACACTGCTATACTTTTCTCAGTAAGAATTAAATAAATTAATATTTAGCACACAGTATGTGTTTTAATATTATGCATATATTAAAAGCACATTGCAAATTAGCTAAAATTATTTGTAATTTGTATTCTTTATGTGATACAGAAGTTTACTTTTACATTTTGTGTTCAAATTTATCAAAAAATTTTTATGATCTCTGTATTTTGTATTTTGTAATCCTTAGGAAGGAGTAGCAACATGATGCAAATGTTTATATTTAAATTATTAATATTGTAATCATTTAAAATATTATAACCTACATATAAATGTTTAAATTACCCACATAAGTAAAAGTTTCTACCCAATAAAATATTAAAATATAAATTTGAATTAAAATTAGTAGCTTAGCTATAGAACACGAGTTAATTTTGTACCAACAAAATGCTCACCTTCTTAAAAGTTAGAAGAAATAGTTTTTAAAGAATTATTTTCAAGGTGTTAGTCTCTTGAATCTTTGAACAGAGGTATGCAGTTTAAACCCTTCCATCCTTCCTTCCTCTCTTATTCTTTCTATTTATCTTTACTCAGCAGAGACATCAAAGAAATATTTTTTGTTGATAAGTTTTCTAGCATGTGAAAAGTATTTTTCAACAGTAGAAAGCTATTCAATTTTCCAATTTACTTTCTGACTCATTCCTCTTCAATTTAACAAAAGCTTCAAGTTCTGATTTTTTTTTTTTTTTTAAATTGAACATTTCAAAGAAGACATCTGGAAAGTTAACAAGTCTATATTGGAACATAGAGATTTAGACGTGTTTTATGAAATGTGTGCTATTCAAATAAAACAGCTTTTATTGAAATTAAACACATTACAGCATGCCACAAATTGTCAAAATTAAGTAATCATTCATTCTGTAATTCATTGAGAATTACATAACTTAATATAAGCTGATTTAAAGACACATAAAGTCTCTTTAAGGTGTTTTAGGCATATATGATATCTCCCAGAGAACATTCAATCTTTTTATGTAAGACTTGGATAGGTATTTTTCTCTCCTGTGTCAGATAAATGCTTTTCATTTGGAAAAGTTTTTTTTTCTTTTTTTAGAAATAAGCTTTTTTAATAAAACACTTTAAGTTTTCAGAAAATAAAATACAGGAAAATAAATGTTTTTGTTGTTGCTGTTGTTTTTAGTTACAAAGGCTATAATAGAACAATTTTTTGTTCAAATGATCCGTTGAGGTTTTGTTTATTTATTTACTTATCCTAGTGAAAAGATTACAGGTGCTTAACATTGTAAGTATTTTAGGGGAAGAAATTCTTAAAAAATTTTTCCTTTTTATAGCAAGAAATTCGAATGATTTAATTCTTCAGACAAGTGATAATGAGTATAAAAGGAGAAGTCAGCGGCAAACCAGCGCAGCAGCACATGCACAGATCTGCTGCATCCCGTGGGGTTCAGTCACCCCCCTGGGGTGTTAACATGCATTTTTACAGTTTGTTTTCAGTATGCACCCAGAATCTTATCTACTAGAATGAGGGAGTGTGTGTGAGAGAGTGTGCATTCTACACAAGAAGCCGCTTGCTGTGATGCACACTGGAGTCTGAGAGTGAGCGCTTCAGATCAACACTGTCCAGGATGCCATGTCCACGCCAAGGGCAGACGGCCCACTGTGTGCAGAAAGGAAGGATGGGCGCCTACATTCGTATGTATTTTTCCATTATTACTTTAAGGTATTGGTTTTATGTATGTTTAATAATGCATACAATTAGTGTAGCATCAAGTGTGTATAATTTATGCATAGCTGTATTTATACATACATATACACTGGGCGTGTATGTGCAATCTGTTTTCAGAGTTCAGAGAACACTGGAGATCACTTTTTGTGTTATCCCAGAACAATTTACTGGGGATTTGGGTTGGAATTATCTGGATAATTACCTTTGCATACACAGTCTAAATGTCAGTAGGAAGAGTTGAATTCTGTTTCATCCTGGGGTTAAAGGAATAAAATCACTCACTCTATACTACCCTCTGGCTAACTCCAATTTTCTTTGAAATTTTAATGTAAATTGCAACTATTGGATTCAAAGAGCAACTTTTCTAAAGACATCGTACTTCCTCTTCAATGGAACCTGAATATCTGTGTGGCAGCTTTGTGACATGGCCAGCAGCTCTCCCCAGGAGTTACTGGCAATGACTTGAGTTCCTGATTTAGAAATTCAATGGAAATGTTATCAATCTGCTCCCCTTTCATGAGGAAATGTAAAAATCTAAGGAAATGACAGAAATGATAGCACACTCAGAAAACCTGTGCAGCTTGGAAATTCTCCTAAGGCTGTAAAATTTAGGAGAAACATGCCTTGTGATGCTGTTGTGCTGCTTGACCAGACTGCAGCAAACAACTGTTTGTGGAGCAGTCACTTTCAAGCCAGATTGACATAAATTCCCTTTTATTCTGTTCTTGGGGAGGGGGTAGGTTCTATCAGGTCCAAAGCTCCCCACTTTGCATGTACCAGGGCCCTTTCTCTCATGCATATCCTTGCTGTTTTGTGATTTGTGTGCAGATGGAGATTTTCCAGTTCACACTTGATCATGCTTTGGCAAAGCATCTTTACCTTGCTAAGAGCAGACATACATTCCCTTTCACAGTTTAGACTGGACTTCTTCAGCAGGAGTCAGCCTGGCTCAGCAGAAAGCCTGGAGATTGGAGTTATGAAGTATTCATTCAAGTCTCACCTATGCTCTGCCCTGGTTTGTTCCCGGGTGCAATAGCTTCTTCCAGTGCTGTGCTGCTAAATGTTGATCAACCAGCGTTTGGAAAGTGATGCACTCTGTTGTAAGAGTCACCTTTGAGCATCGCTGGTGGGCTGCCTATTTGCACAATCCCTGTGGAAGGAAACCTGGCAATACATATCACAACTGAAAATGCATATTCCTTTTGCCCTAAAGGTAATATTTTCTGGTTCTGTGGTGCAAGGCTTCCCACAGGACATTGCTGCAGTGGGAAGCAGTGGTGCAGAGGGGTCACAACTCACTCTGGGACTTCCTTCCTTGGCTCCCCCTTCCAGAAAAGGCAGGGTTTGAGTCAAGTCAGTGAACACAAAGTTCTTCTCTATCATCAGCACCTTTATTTTCAAGCCTAGGAATAATATGCAAAATATTTGGTGATTCCTATGGCACAGGTACTGATCAATCAGAATGTTCACTAGCCATGAACACCTGACCTCCTCATGGAAGGCCTTGCTGAAGGTCAGCCATGCCTCGCCCTCTGAAAGACCTTGCCAGTGACACTGTTATCTGTGTCTCAGGTATTCTTCTGGGAAAAGTTGTATGCATATAAAAATACCAATATACCATCTTCCTCTGATTTTTTATTTTTATTTATTTATTTATTTATTTTTTCCTTTTTGTCTTTTTTCGTGACCGGCAACGGGATCACAACCCTTGGTGTTGCGCCCACACCTTGCTCAGCCAGTGAGCGGCCGGTCTGTATGTGGGATCCGAACCCTCGGCGGGAGCGCCCCCGCGCTTCCAAGTGGCGCACTGTAGCAGTGCACCACCGGGCCGGCCCCTTCCTCTGATTTTTTAAAACAACTGGTGACATAGCGGCCGGTCTGTATGTGGGATCCGAACCCTCGGCGGGAGCGCCCCCGCGCTTCCAAGTGGCACACTGTAGCAGTGCACCACCGGGCCGGCCCCTTCCTCAGATTTTTTAAAACAACTGGTGACATTCCAAACACTCTCTACAAAACCTTGGGTTTTATCCACCTATTATCATTTGTAAGTCTTTTCATCTTTCCACATTATCACATACACATATTCCTTTATTATTTTATTTTTTAATTTACTTACAGTTAAATGGCAGTTTTACTCTTCCTTAGCTTGATCATAATGTATTTAGATAGTGCTTTCTTGATGAAGACTTGGGTAGATTTCAGTTTGTTGCTTATTTAAAATGCTGAAATGAGATTCTGGCAACCGAAGGTCGGGTGAAGCAAGATGGCCAACTACAAGACCCTGTGGCCTGTCTCTCCACAAAGACAGACAAACCAACAAATGTCAACCAAATCCAGATGAAAATAACTGGAAGGAAGTGCTGGGGCACATCGAAGGAATAACAGAAGTGCTGGTGAGCACAGAAACTCAGGATAGGCACAATAGAGAACAGAAGAAAACACCCAACCTCTACCACCCCACCCACCATCCAGGAGCAGAAGGGACCCAGGAGGAGCTTCTGCCAACAGGGGAAAGGTGAGCAAAAGTTGTACCATAGACACCTGCAATCCAAGCTACAGGGGAGACATGTGGCCCTTGCAGGCTGTGAACCCAGTGTGGGGAGCTGTTGGGAGCCCACATGACTGCATTGATCCAGGGAGGGAGTTCACCCTGAGCCTTCCCCAACCCCTGCATCCCAGGCTGATGCAGCATCCCACGATTTTGGGATCAGAGCCAACACTCCAGTGCATTTTCCCTGAGGCACAAAAGCTCTGGCTCCTCCACAGCCCTAAGGCCCCCTCATAGCACCAGGGTTCTGGCACCTGAGCTGACACAGCACCCTGCACCCTGAAAACAGGCAGCCCAGTGCAGTGTGGAGGCTGCCCCCAGGACAGAGGGAGCCAGTGCCAGCACTTTCCAGAGCCAGGAAGCCAACCAATTGAGACATTCTTCTATTGCTGGTGGTCCCATTCTCCTCAGTGGAGCACTCATGCAATTCTCTTAGGGGCACAGAGTCCTTCTGTGGCTCCAGAAAACCCACCCAGAGCTGTGCACTCCAGCTGGGAATTGTGGAGTTCCTGCACAAGCCCCTCTTGATGGCACAGAGCCCTGTGTACAGTTCCAGTGAGCAAACCAAGAGCTACTCACCCCAGCTAGGGAGCTGTAGAGAGACCCAGCATCCCTCTGGGAGGCACAGGGGCCTGCTCACAACATCAACAACTTCTTAGGGGGGTGGGGGGGCATCCACAGCACTGGCAACCTCACCCAGAGAAATGCAGTTCAGCTGAGCATCTGCAGAGGGCCCCAACATCTCTCTTGGGAGTGCAGGGTCCCACCCATGACACCAATAACCTTACTCAGAGTGGTCCAATCTAGCTGAAAAGATAAAGAGAGACCCAATATCTCTCTTGGTGGTTCAGGGTCCTGCCAAAGTCCACAACAACCTCTTCCACAGAGGACCACTCTAACAGTGGTGCTGCAGAGTAACTAGTGTTTCTCTTGAGAGTGCAGGGCCCCACACACAACCTGAGCAACCTCACCCAGAGAGGCTCACTTCAACACTAAATCTGCAGAGCACCCTAGCATCTCTCTTGGGGCTGCAGGGTCCTATTCATGATCCCAGTGACCTGGCCCAAAGTGACCCACTCTAGCTGAAGCACTTCAGAGGGTCTAAGCATCTCTCTTGGGGTCACAGGACCTACTAATAGCCTCGATGACCTCACCCAGGGTCTCTCATTTTTGCTGAAGAATTACTGAGCACCTCGTTATCTTCCCCAAAGTCCAGATCCTGACCATGACCTCAGCAATTCTATTCAGGTTTTCCCATTTAAGCTGAAGAGCTGCTGAGCATCCCAGTGACTCTATCAATGGCACAAGCTTCTGACCAGGGTGCCAGTGAACCCACCAGGGTTGCCCACTCCAACCGAGGAACTGCAGAGCATCCCAATGCTTTCTCTAAGAGCTCAAGACCTTGCTCACTAACTCTGCAATGGCGTGGTCCAAGCCATGGCAGGGTCCTAAAGGAGTCAGCTTGGGCTGCCCTCTCCAAGTTGTCAAGGCCACTGGAGGGAGAGCTGCTGGCAAGGCCACAGCTACGAGCACTTGCTGCAACCAGAAGGGCTTCCTGCCTCGGCTTTGTGGCCTTTGCCTTCTCTTTCAATATTTTGGTTAGAGTGGCAGTTCTCTGAATTCCCAGAAGATTATAAAAATAACACAAATAATTATACGGTCATTGAACTAAACATTCCTACAGAGGATCCGAGTAAATTGGACAATTCAAAATTATCCCCTTATTTTCCATATGAACAGTAGGTTCATTCCATTAGAACATAAGATTATTACACCTCCATCAGAATTTAAACATTAGCATTGTTCCTTTAAGCAAATTTGTACTTACATTTAACAAATAGACATAGGCCATATGATAGTACTGTCTATCACTTTGCAACTGCAATAGTCCCACCCTGTTAATAGGGTAGATATTAACCACAGCTTGCCAACCAGAAAAGGTCACAGGTTAACTTCAGGGCAATGAGAACATGGTCCCAATCTGATAACCTGATACCAAAAGCACGAGCTTATCACCTGAGATGTGCTAATGAAGAAAAGAAAAAAAAACTGGCTTCCCCTATCCTTTTTGAATTATTAAGCTTGCTGATGTAATAAAAAATAGTAGCCAAAAAACCCCTGCAGAGAAAAATCTAAATAAAAGGCATTGTCTCATGCTCTACTGGGCTCCAGCTGCAACATGCTGACAGCCTGCAGAGAGAGAACATGCATACTGATGCACTGAGGTCTCTGTCTGTGTTTTTTATTTTTGCCGGCTTCCTCATCCCTCTTTCAAGGACCTGCAAACTCGACTGGAGCTGGTCTCCGGCACTGCAATGCAGCCCAGTGTTGTCCAATCCAGGAAGGAGCTGTGAAGTGTCCCAGTGCCTAGACCACAGATACACTCACAGAGAACTCTGACACTGAATATAATCAAAGAAATCACATGGAGACTACACTACAGTGCTCATCCAGAGACAAATCTAAAGCATTCTACAAGACTGACACTATAGAATATATCTACAGGAAAGAGTATCTCCCTTCAAAAACTACTCCAGAATACTAAAAGAAGTGAGTATTTCACCAGATGCCTAGATGTCGACATAGGAATACAAGAAATATTTTTTAAAAAAGAAAATATGACACCCCAAAGGAATATAATAATTCTCTAGTACAAGACTCCAAAGAAAAGGAAATCTATGAAATGCCTGAAAAGGAATTTTAAGTAATAATCTTAAGAAAACTCAATGAGATGAAAGAAAATATGGTTAGACAACACAACAAAATGAGAAAAGCAATTCAGGATGTGAAGGAGGAATTGAACAAAGAAATAGATATCATTAAAAAAAGAAAAAAAATGAGCAGAAATCTTGGAACTGAGCTATTCATTAAATGAAATAAAAAGTACAACTGAGAACTTAACAGACTAGATCAAGCAGAAGAAAGAATTCCTGAACTTGAATACAAGCTTTTTGAAGTAACCTATTCAGACAAAAAGAAAGATAAAAGAGTTAAAAAATATGAACAAATCCTTCAAGATCTATGAGACAACATTAAGCATACAAACTCCAAATCATGGGTGTTGCAGAGGGGGAAGAGAAGGGAAAGAGGAAGGAAAAGCTATTGAAAGCCTATTTAATGATATAACATCTGAAAACTTCCCATTTATTGAGAGAGATATGGACTTCCAGATTCAAGAGGTTCAAAGATCCTCAAAGAGATCCTCAAAAAGATCCTCAAAAAGTCCTCTCCAAGATGTTTTGTCGTCAATATCAAAAGTCAAAGACATAGGGGCCGGCCCGGTGGCACACTGGATAGTGCGCCGCTTGGGAAGCACAGCGGCGCTCCCGTCCGAGGGTTCGGATCCCATATGCAGACCGTTTCCCGCTCACTGGCTGAGCGAGGCGCGGGAGCAACGCTGAGGCTTGCAATCCCATTGCCGGTCCCCGGTCTGGTACGGGGGCAACACTGAGGGTTGCGATCCGTTGCCGGACACGGAAAAAAGACAAAAAAGAAAAAAAAAAAAAAAAAAAAAAAAAAAAAAAAAAAAAAAAAAAAGTCAAAGACATAGATAGACTTCTAAAAATAGCAAAAGTGTTGTCACATATCAGAAAATCCCCATCGAAATAGCAGCAGATTACTTAGCAGAAACCTTACAAGCCAGGAGAGAGTGGGATGACGTATGAAAATTGTCAAAAGAAAAAACCCTGCCAGCCAAGAATACTATACTCAGCAAAGATACCCTTCAGAAATGAGGGAGAAATATTGTTGCTCCTAGAGAAACAAAAACTGTAGGAAATCAGCACAATGAGTCTGGCCCTACAAGAAATCCTTAGGGTAGTCCTACATCTGGAAGCAAAAGAATGATAACTATCATCATGATAACACACAAAAGAATAAAACTCAATGGTAGAACAAATATGCAAATGAGAAAGAAGAAGAAATTATATCTTATCACTACAGAAAAACACCAAGCAGCAAAGACAAACAAAAGAGAGGAACAAAATATATATATATAAAACAACCATAAAAAATTAGCAAAATATCAGGATTAAGGCAATGCCTTTCAATAGAAACCTTGAATGTAACTGGTTAAATCCCCATTTGAAGATACAGAATGGTTGAATGGATTAAAAAACAAGACTCATATTTATACTGCCCACAAGAAACACACATCACTTGTAAAGAGACACATAGACTATTAGTGAAGGGATGACAAAAGGTATTCCATGTAAATGGAAAGGATAAAAAGAGCAGGTAAAACATGGGAGCCCCAAATCTGAGAGGGCACTCGTGTAGTGTTTGTCTATTCCCTAACTCATTTACATAGGGTCCCTGCTTCCTCCAGTCTTCTGTTTGTCTTAAAGGGATGTGCCTTTCCTTGGGTAACTACCTGGGCCAAGGGTAGTTTTCCAGCGGGGAGGGAGAGCTCTGGTATGCACAGGGAGGGGAAATAGGGCTATCTCCAGCATTTACTCTATAGCAGGAGTAGCTATACTTATATCAGATAAAATAACATTAAGCCAAAAACTATGAAAAGAGCCAAAGATGGACATTATATAATGATAAAGGGATCTATCCATCAAAAAGACATAAAAACTACTTATATATATGCACCCAACATAACAGCACCCAGATATAAAAATGAAATATTGGATCTAAAGGGAGACATAGACCTCAGTATTATAATAGTGGGAAACTCAGTATCTGTCTCTCAGCATTGGACAGATCATCTAGACAAAAATCAGCAAAGAAACATTGGATTTAAAGTGCACTATTGACCAAAGAGATTTGACAGTCATTTACAGAACACTTCATCCAGCAATTACAGATTATACATTCTTCTAATCAGCACATAGGCTGTTCTTTGGTATAGACCACATTTTAGGTCACAAATCAAGTCTTCACAAATTAAAAAAAAATTAAAATCACATCGAGTATCTTTTTAGACCACAATGGATTGAAATTAATAAGAATTGAAACTTTGGAAAATGTACAAATACATGAAAATTAAGCAATATGGTCCTGAATGACCAATGGGTCAAATAAGAAATTAAACAGAAAATCAAATAATTCCTTAAAACAAATGAAAATAAAAGCACATGATACCTATGGTATACTGCAAAAGTAGTACTAAGAGGGAAGTTTATTGTTATAAACACTTACATAAAAAAGTAGAAAGATTTCAAGTAAAAAACCAAACATAGCACCTCAAAGAACTACAAAAGCAAGAACAATCCAATCCCAGAATTAGTAGAGAAAAGAAATAATAAAGATGAGAGCAGAACTAAACGAAATAGAGAAAAAAAATTACAATAGATCAACAAAACGAAAAGTTGATATTCTGAAAAGATAAATCAAACTGACAAACCACGAGCAGGACCAAGAAAAAACAGAAGAGATCCAAATAACAAAAATCAGAAATCAAAAAAGAGACATTATGACTGATACCATCCCCCCAAAAAGCATTAGATAATATTATGAACATCTATACACCAAAAAGTTGGAAAATCTGGAGGAAATGGATAAATATCTGAAAACATACATCCTACCAAGTTTGAGCCAAAAGAAACAGGAAACCTGAACAGACCAGTAACAAGGAATGAGATTGAATCAGTAATCAACAGTCTCCCAAAAAATGAAATTTCAGGACCAGATGGCTTTACTGCTGAATTGTACCAAGCTTTTAAAGAAGAATTAATACCAATGTTTCTCACACTATTCCAAAAAAGCAAAATAAAGAGGATTCTCTCAAAATCATTCTATGAGGCCAGCATCACCCTGATATCAAAATCAGACAAGGACACAACAATAAAAGAAAACTGAAGGTCAATATCCCTGATGGACATAGGTGCAAAAATTCTCAACAAAATATGAGCAAACAGCATACAACAGCACATCAAAAGATTATACACGATGACCAAGTAAGATTTATCCCAGGGATTCAATGATGGTTCAACACACAACAATCAAGAAATGTGGTACACCACATCAACAAAATGAAGGACATAAACCATATGATTATCTCAATAGGTGCAGAAAAAGAGTTTGATAAAATTCAGCATCACTTCGTGATAAAACCTGTCAACAAATTAGAGATAGAAGGAAAGTATCTCAATACAGTAAAGGCCACATATGACAAACTCATAGCTGACATCATCCTGAGTGGGGAAAATTGAAAGCTTTTTCTCTAAGGACAGCTTAGAGAGAAACTAAGCTCAGTCTCACCACTCCTGTTTAACATAGTACCTGAGGTTCTAGCCAGAGCATTCAGGCAAAAGAAAAAAAAAGGCATCCAAATTGGAAAAGAGGAAGTTGAATTGTCCCTGTTCACAGATAACATGATCTTATATGTAGAAAAACCTAAAGACTGCACCAAAAACCTCTTAGAACTGATAAATGGAGTCAGTAAAGTTGCAGTATACAAAATCAATATAAAAAATTAGTAACATTTCTACACACCAACAATGAACTAGCAGAAAAAGAAATCAAAAAAGCAAGCCCGTTTAAAATAGCCACCCCCACAAAACCAACCATGGAATGAAAAAAACCCCAAAATGCCTAGGAAGAAATTTAATCAAGGAGGTTTAAGATCTCTTGACAGAGTTTGGATGTGCTGTCCCTGCCAAAACTCGTGGAAATCTGATCCCCAATGTGGCAGTGTTGGGAGCTGTTTGAGTCATGGAGGCAAATCCCTCATGAATGGATTAATGTTCTCCCTGGGGGAGGAGGGCCTGAGTGAGATCTCTCTCTATTAGTTCCCATGATAGCTGGTTGTTTAAAAGACCCTGGCAATCCCCCCCCTCTCTCTCTTGCTTCCTCTTGCCATGGGATCTGCTTGTACCCCCCAGCTGCCTGCTGCTTTCTGCCAAGAGTAGAAGCAGCCTGAGGCCTGCACCAGATGCAGCTATTCCAGAATCATAAGCCAAATAAACCTCTGTTATTTATAAATTACCCAGTCTCAGGTATTCTGTTATAGCAACACAAAACAGACTAATACAGAAAATTGGTACTGAGGAGTGGGGTGTTGCTATACAGGTATCAGAAAATGTGGAAACAGTTTTGGAACTGGGTAATGGGCAAAGGTTGGGGGACTTTGGAGGACTTAGAAGAAGACAAAAAGATGAAGGAAAGTTTGGAACATTTTAGAGTTAAATGGTTAAGTTGTTGTGACCAGAATGTTGACAGAAACATGGACAGTAAAGGCCATGCTAATGATTAGGTCTCAGATAGAAATGAACTTATCAGGAATTGGACAAAAGATAAACCTTGCTACACCATAGCAAGGAACTTGGCTGCATTTTGTCCATACCCTTGGACTTTGTGGAAGGTGGGACTTAAGAGTTGTGAACCAGAATGTTTGATGGAAGAAATTTCCAAGCAGCAAAGCATCAAGAAAGCTGCATGGTTTCTTCTAACAGCCTACTCTGAGTTATGGCAGCAAAGCCACGAGATAAAGCCAGAATTTAAAAGGGAAGCAGAAGATTTGGAAAATTTGCAGCCTGGTCATGTGGTAGAGAAGCAGAGAGAAAAATGCAAGGGTGAAGTGAATAAACTGGCTGCTAAAGACATTAGCTTGGCAATGAGGCAGCCAGATGCTAATAGCTGAGACAGTGGGAGAAAGGCCCTGAAGGCATTTGAGAAGTCTGGAAGGGCACCCCTCCCATCACAGTCCTGGAGGCCTAACAGGCCCAAGCTGTTCCAGAGGAAAGACTTGGGGCATAGCTGCCCTCAAGAACCTGCTTCTTGCATCCCAGCTGCTCAGGCTGGAGCAGCCTCACCTCAAGTGGCACCAAGTGTGGTTCATGCAGCAGCTCTGGAGAGCACAAGCCAGAAAACCTTGGTGGTGTCCACGTTGTGTTAAGTGTTTTGTTTAAATGATTTAAATATTTCCTGTTCCTTTCTTCGCCTTTTATTATTCATCTTTGATGTTTGTTGGTTTTTTGAGGTGATAAGATTTTTTTTCTTTCTCATTTGCATTTGTGTTTTACCAGTGGGTTTTGTTCTTTCTTACATGTTTATGGTAGTGAGTATTTTTTTTGGATTCTAGATGCAGGATTCCCTTGAGAATTTCTTACAGGGTTGGCTGTGTGTTGATGAACTCCCACAATTTTGGTTCATTTGGGAAGTACATTATTTCTCCCTCACTTCTGAAGGATAGCTTTGCTGGGTATAGTATTCTTGGCTGGCAGCTTTTTTCTTTTAGTATTTTGAATATTTCTTCCCATTTTCTTCTTGCCTGTAGAGTTTCAATTAAGATGTCTGCTGTTAATCTGATGGGTCTCCCATATAAGTGACTTGACTCTTTTCTCTTGCTACTTTTAGGATTCTCTCTTTAGTTTTGAGCTTTACCAGTTTGACTATGATGTGTCTTGGAGAGGATCTTTTTGGATTGAAACTATTTAGGGATCTTTGAGCTTCCTGAATCTGAGCATCTGTGTCTCTCCCTATATCTGCGAAGTTTTCCTTTCATTGAATAGATTTTCAATGGCTTTACCTTTCTCCTCCCATTCTGGAACACCCATGATTTTGATGTTTGTGCACTTAATGAGGTCTGCTAGCTCTCTTAGTATTTCTTTACTTAATTTTTTTTTTCCTTTTTATCTGTCTTGTTTATTTCATAAAGACCATCTTTAAGATCAGAGATTCTTTTTTCTGGTTGTTCTAATCTGCTGCATAAGCTCTCAATTGTGTTCTTTATTTCATTGAATGAATCTTTCAGTTTCTTGAGTTCTACTACATTCTTTTTTAAGGTATTAATTTCTTTGTAAATTGTCTCCTTCATATCCTGGATTTTTTTTTTTTTTCATTTCCTTGTGTTATCTGAGTCTTGTCTTACTCACTGAGTTTCCTTAAGATAGTACTCGAAATTACTTTTCAGTCGTTTCAAGTGTTTCATGTTCTCTATGGTCTGGTACTTGAGAATTACTATATTCCATCGGTGGTGTCATATTTTCTTGATTTTTGTATTTCTGTTATCTCTATATCAATTTCTGATCATCTGGTAGATAAGTTGCTGCTTCTTACTCTGGAGTGGACTTTGAGGAGAAAGACTTCTTCTTTTCCCAGGCTCTTCTGGTGACTTTCTTTATGTCAATGCAATTGAATATGCAGTGGGCCTCATGCACAGTGGTCATGTGTGCTACTGTGGTGACTAGCCATCCTTGTAGCAGTAGGAGCTTGGGAGATGGCTGTTGTGGACCACCTTCTCAGAAGTGGTATGGGGCATCCTGGTTGCAGCACATGGGTGGCCCTGGGTCCTGCCTTTTTTTCCATCAGTAGGCAGGCTTCCCAGGGGTTTTTTCACTCTCTGTGCATCTCTGGTCAGGGTGGGCAGTTCTTGTGCTGGGTCCTCCGTGATTTTAGTTTTATACCCAAATTCTTATAATTAACCTGTCCTTTCTTTTACAGATAACTAGATTACCTTACTTAAGAATTATACAGGGCAATGTGACAACAAGAAACTACAAGGAAATTTAAAGGTGAAGGCAAGAACTTCAAAAATAAAATAAAATAAAATAAAGGTGAAGGCAACATATTAAAACATAAGTGCTATTAATAGATGAAAAAATCTTTCTTAATATCACTTTAATTTCCTTTAATTGAAATTATTACTTATTTATAATAAAATAAAGTTCTCACCTCAGTTGAAATTAGTTGAAATACAGTGAAACAGCACTGGAGGTTTTCTAAAATTTTTAGGGACTTCATTAAAATTTTACTTTGTAACTAAATACAGAAGAACACTTTATCACTGGAAAATAATAAAAAAAACTTTGACAAAGGTGATTTAGGATAAAAACAATCAAAGATAACTCAGTCCTGAATAACTTTTTGTAAAGTCCCATTGCTTTTTTATAGACACTAAAAGCAAAGTACTTACTCATTGGCGGCTTTTTAAAAGTAGTTAACCCTAAGAGAGCTTTACCCCATTTATCTAAACACTGTATGCAGAGGTGGCACTTTCATCTTGAGAATGCATTGTCTGCCAAATAACAGAATTATAATTATTTTTCTTTATTTGCATCTTAGATCATGTAGGAAATAAAAAAGTGGATTTACAAATGAAAAATGCAATAATGCTGCTTTTTATATTTACGTATGCATTTACCTTTAGCAGAGATCTTTATCTCTTTGTTCTTCAAGATAGTGTCTTTTTATTTCAATCCAAAGAACTCCCTTCAGCATTTCTTGTAGGGCAGGTATACTGGTAAAGAAATCCCCATTTTTGTTTATCTGGGATTGTCTTAATTTCTTCTTTATTTTTAAAGGATAATTTTGTCAGAGAATTTATGGCTGATTATTTTTTCTTTCAGCACTTTTAATATGTCATTGCATTGCTTTCTTGCTTCCATGGTTTCTGTTGAGAAATTGGCTGCTAATGTTCTTATCTTCTGTACACATAGAATTGTTTCTGTCTTGCTGCTTTCAATATTCTCTTTATCCTTGACTTTTTACAGTTTGTTTATAATGTGTCTCAAGTTTATTTTGTGAATTATATATTGCATATATACTATAGTGTGGATCTCCTTGAGTTTATACTTCTTGGAGCTTGTTGAGCTTCTTGGGTGCATATATTCATGTCTTTCAACAAAGTTGTGAGGTTTCTGGCTATCATTTTTTCAAATATTCTTTATCTTTTTCTCTTCTTCTAAGCATTACACAATACAATGATGCATGGGTAGATCTGTTTGATGGTGTTCCACAGGTCGCTTAGGCTGAGTTCACTTTTCTTTTTTCTTTATGCTCCTCAGACTAGATAATTTCAGTTGTTCTATTTTCAATTGCTGATTTCTTTTTTGTCTGCTCAAATCTTCTGTTGGATCCCTCTAGTGATTATTTTTTTAAAAAAATTAATTATTGTACATTTCAGCTCCAGAATTTTAATTTATTTTCTTTTTATAATATCTATCTCTTTATTGATGATTCTATTTTGTTCATACATTGTGTTCCTGGTTTCCTTTAACTCCTTGAGCATATTTAAGAAAGTTGACACACAGTTTCTGTGGAGTAAATCCAATGTCTGTGCTTCCTCAGGAGTGGTTTCTGTCAAATTATTTGTTTACTTCCTGCGAATAGTCTATACTTTTCTGATTATTTCTTTGCCTTATGATTTTTGGTGAAACCTGGACATTTGAATATTATAGTGTGGTTATTCTGATAATTAGATTTTTACTCTTCCCCAGGGTTTAATGTTTGTTATTTGCCTGCTGGAGTTGTCTATTTGTTTAGTGGCTTTTCCAAAAAATCCCCACTATTTTTGCAAAACTATTCATTGTCATGTGTGGTCACATAAAGTCTTGATTTTAGCTTGTTTTAGGCTAGTGTTTTGACAGAAATTTCCATTTTAAAATTTCACTTTTTAAAAATTCTACTTTTACTTAGTTGCTGAAAACATTTGACGGTTTTCCAGAGTTCTGACAAAGGTTTTTTTGGCAAATTCTGATTTTTTCCCCATGTTTCTATGGTGGGACATGAATTTGGATCTGCACATTTTGCCATCGTGGTTTAGTGGAAGTATCTTTACTAAGTAATCACTGAACTTAAGTCAGAAGCCAGCAGTAGGGGAGGATGTAACTCTGAACTCTGAGAAACTTGGGCCACTGATCTGTCCCAGTGTGGACCTGTAAGGTATATTCTTAAGTCAGCATGCTCCTAAAATCCAGCAGTCAGAATGGCTCCAGGAACATTTAAAATATTTTACACATGGTTTAGTCCAATGAAGAGAATAGCAAATGGAGAACAAGGGAACTCTGCTTTTGTGCTTTGTCAACCTGGCATGTCACTTCTTGGAGCCTTGTTATTCTCAGCTGTAAAGAACTTAAGACAACATGGTGGCTACGAATTCTTTCAGATCTCTTGATCTATGATTGCATTTCTGGACCTCAGAATCTGATTTAACATACAACTTTCCAGACTGCCTTAAAATGGACCTGAAGTCACTTGGTAGCTGGTTGTTTAGACATTAGTAAATGATAATTGATTGAATGCAACATAACATATAGGGCATCCTCATTATTTGTGGTAGTTATGTCTTATTCAGTCACAACAAACACTGAATTAGTGAATATTGAATCATTGCTCCTGGGGGAAATACAGGGCTAGTTACCTATGAGCTTCTAGCTAGAACATTTTCATCTACAGATCGATATACATAAACATATTTTGTTGTATTTTGTTTAATGAATCCTTATTTAATATATATATTTTGATTAATTAACATTAAACTCATAGCCAACAGCTCTATAACTCATGCCTGAATAAAGATTATCCAATGCACATAATTTTTCCATAAGGCTCATCATGGCCTTCTTGTTCTTAGGAACATTGGACAGCACTTCAGCACTGTGTTTAGAGACATTAAAATGGGATTTACTGCCACCTACCAGAATGGAGGCTTTGCTGGCCTTGCCCTGAAGGTGCATAGGATTTGCTAAATTCAGACCACTTATCTAAGCCCTGGGTACAAGGGGAGTTGGGAAAAGGATTATCTGGCTTTTGTGGTTTCAGATAGGGGAATAGTTGCTTTATCCCAAAAAGACCATAGGTGGGGAAGTTGCCAAACATAGAAAGGGTTCAGGTTCCAGACAAAAGAAAAAAAAAATGCAGACAAGACAACAAATGGTACCTTAGGACCAGGAGAAAGGGACTGAAGAGTAACAACCTAAAATGTCCTGTCCAAAGGTTTTGTTTGTTTGTTTGTGGTTTCTCTTTTACTCTCAGAGTATGAGGCCACACAGCTGGGTATAATCAAGGCTCACAGTGTATTTTAGGGATGAGGCACAGAAGTCCAGTTAGAGGGTGTAGAGGTGGTGAATTTCAGTATTCAGGTTTCCTGGCCAAACCATATTCCACCATGTGGTCACCACAATAAAGCCCCTGGTGGCAGGGTTGTGCTCTGTGAGGTCTCCTGAATAACTTTTCACCCTATTCCCTGACTTACTGAGGCAGATGAGGAAGTCAGACAACACGAGGCAGACAATGAGGAATTGTTCTGCGATCGGGAGAGCTGAGTGTGGTGTGTGAGCACGCAGGACGGGCACGCCGGCGTCCAGGTGATCCCCAGGTGGTGTGTGTGGATGACTCGCCACCCCAGACCTCTGTCTTCTCAGCTCCTCATGTGCATTAAGTACATGGGAGGCACACTTGCAAGGAAGCCCACCCCGGACGTTAGCACTGTCCTATTATTCCTGAGAATCACCTAGTTATATGGAAAAGAAATCAGTGTAGTAGAAACCACAAGTCCAGGAGCATATATAACTTGAGGTAAGGTGCTTCTAAACTAAAAAGGAGAGTGCACATTGTTATTATTTTATAAAGAATGTTTTCTTCTTCATAAAGGTGTTGAATTTCCTTGTAGTATGGAAAATTTTTAGCAGTTTCTACATTTCTAAGGCAACAATCGCATTTCCTGTCATTGATTTCTAACTACTACACTCATTCTACAAAGAGAGTGGGCCAGCTTTCCTATTATGTACCACCTTTGCTAGGTGAGTTCTTCACTCAGTATCACTGTGAGTAACTGCATTCTTCCTATGTGCCGGGCAACAGGTCATTTACCTTACATGGAGTACGCCATTATTCCTCATACAGCCTTATTATCGATCTCTTTAGCGTATAGATCAGAGAGCTAGGATGCAGAAGGTTAAATGACTTACCTAATATCACAAAACTCATAAGTTGTGGAGCTGAGATTTGGGCCCCCTGAGTCTGACTGAAAATACTTAGCCTTTGGCTGCTGTACTTTAAGCAGCCCTCACTCTTGAAACCAGGGACTCACCTCAGAGCTCAGGATCCCAGAAGATCCCAGGCAAACTGCTGTTGGCTGATAGCATGTACACAGGCCCCTCAAAGCCCACATCCAAGGGAGCCCAGTTCAGGCCTTTTTCTGTCCTAATAGCAGGGATAGAAAATCTGGGTGAACTGCTCTCAAAATAGACATGTGTCATGGGGCTGGCCCTGTGTCTGTTGTTTACTTCTAATAAGCTTTTTCTTCCTGGAAATTGGTTGCTGTGGAAAGTGTGCATCATGCCTTGTATCTCGTGTTATCAGCTCAGTGGTTAAAAAAGAGGTTGCTTACAGAAACCCAATCTTCTATTAATGCAAGGAGCTTGGTTACATGTCTGACCCAGGGCTGATCATTAGTTTAAGCAGATTTGTGCAGAAAAGTTGTATTGGCCTTGGTCGTGTGGAATAGGTTGTTTTTGGGTTCCAGGAAAACTGTGATTGGGTCCAAGGCCATGCTTAACTGGCACCCACCCTACCTAATGAAGCTGATGGGCACAGAAAGACAAGAACCCCATGATCTCACTGACACATGGAATCTAAAAGAGTCGAACTCACAGAGGCATAGGGTAGAATGGTACTTACCAGGGGCTGGTTGGGGGCACTGGGGAGACGTTGGTTCAAGGGTGTAAAATTTCTATTAGGAGGAATAATTTTCAGGATATCTATTCTACGACATGGTGACTATAGTTAATAATGGTGTATTACATACTTGAAAATTGCTAAGCAAGTAGATTTTAAGTGTTCTTATGGCAAACAATTAGCATGTGAAGTAATGCATATGTTAATTAGCTTGATTTAGCCTTTCTATGATATATATGTATTTTAAAACATCATGTTGAACACCATAAATATATACAATGTTTATATGTCAATTTGTAAAATAAATTTTAAAAAGGAAGCTGATGGCTAGAGGTAAATTTTATTTAAAATATGGGAATATTAAAATTTTAACCACAAAATTAGTTAGGAATATACGTGTATACATAGTAAAATAACTTAAGTGCATAGATTACTTGTGTCATTTCAACTACTTAGTCCTGGTAAGAACTAATGTTGAACTAGTCATACATAATTTTAAAATCACTGATCAATGACTTTGAAATAGGGAGTGAGCCCTTTCAGTAACCCCAGGCTCCCTTCAAGGATCTAAGAAGGGGGAAGTCAGAAGCACCAATGACTCTAACAGTGAGGGGCATTCAATGATCAGCTTGCAGGAAGTGCTGGGAGCACAGAGGAGAGGCCTAGCCCGGCTGGCCACCTGGGAGATGGCCACTGGGGGAGCTCACGTCTGAGATGAGGCTCAAAGATTGGGTAGAAGGGATCAGCCTGGATCATGAGAAGCAGCCAATATATGTAGGTCAAAAGTTGGCAAATATTAGCAATTTTGCACAGTTCAACCAAGTCATTAGCATAACAATATCTAGACAGGGGATGCCCCCAAATGGACAGAATCTAGAGGAAGAATGGGAGCTTCCCCACGGTTGGGGTAGGCAGGCCTCAGCAGCCAGAGGAGCCAGCCCTCGCCTCACCCTGCACATGAGCGAACACTGAGACGATGGTGCCCGCACTGGAGCTTCCTCTGTTTCCCCTGAGCTCGTTACAGGCTGGGCCAAGGGAGGAATGGAAATAGAAGAAAGAAGGGGAAGGAGAGACCCCATACAAGCTGGACTTGGAAAGTGTCAAGTATCAAGCAGCAGGTGCTGGTGAACTAGTGCGGTAGGCATCAGGTACCAGGAACAGGTACACCTGAGGACAAGGGCTTCTCCCAGGAGGTCTATAACACATGCACGAATGTTCTCCTCAGAGGCATGGTTATGCACTTTAGGTTGCAATTGGTATTTGAATAATTCTTCTTTTTTTTTTTTTTTTTTTTTTTTTTTTTTTTTTTTTTTTTTTTTTTTTTTTTTTAAAA
>NW_007734332.1:34265-55222 GCF_000696425.1 Galeopterus variegatus | reverse complement strand
TTTTTTCCGTGTCCGGCAACGGATCGCAACCCTCAGTGTTGCCCCCGTACCGGACCGGGGACCGGCAACGGGATCGCAAGCCTCGGCGTTGCTCCCGCGCCTCGCTCAGCCAGTGAGTGGGAACCGGTCTGCATATGGGATCCGAACCCTCGGACGGGAGCGCCACCGCACTTCCCAAGTGGCGCACTATCCAGTGCGCCACTGGGCCGGCCCGGTATTTGAATAATTCTAATCTCCAGCTCTCATGTAACTCCCATGACTGTTTTGTGTTTTGTGAACCCAATTCATGTGTTCTCTATCTAAAGAGCTGCAACTCCCCTAGAGCTCAGGGACTGTTACATTTCCTTCCCTGCCCAGTGCCTAGGGAAGGAGAAGGGAAATGACAATTTTTAGTGCTAGCACTGACTGGACAGTTTACAAGCCCCATTATCTCTTTACATTCCTGTGTGGGTCTTCTGAAGTGGGTGCAATTACAGTCACAGAAAGCTGAGGTTCAGAGGAGGGAACATTGTGCCCGACATCCCGGGGGGCAGGGCCAGGATGCAAACCCAGGGCTGTGTGACACCATGGCTGGTTGCTGTTCTGCTCTCTGCCCCGCACGGCTCCAGCATGAGGACTGCTGTGCAGGAAGATGCTCTTGGGATGTTGGCTGGTCATGTGATCCAGCGTTCCTTGTACTTGCTTCCAGTAGAACCTGGACAAGGATATTTGACCCTTGTTATGGACATGCGTTATCTTGAGAGTAAATACTCATACATAACAAAATGAGCCATTTTTTTGTGGTTGGTGCCCTATAAACAGCAGGATGAGGCACATAGTCAGGTTGACCAGTACTGTGCTGGCCTCAACAGGAAGGAGGGGCATTCCAGCTCTGAAGGCAACACTGCTGGAAGCTTTTCTTGGCACATGAGTTTTACAAACATGATGAAGTATCCTCATTGCATTTGTATAAAATGAAGGCCGCCGTTGTTCCAGGTAGCAAGTCTACTTTGTTGACATTTCTGCCAGCAGCTGGCTGTGATGAGAGCGTCCAGCAGGGCAGCTTGTGAACTTTAGAAATGGCCAGACCAGGTGAATTTCATCCCTAATCACCAGGAAACCTTGTCAGTTTGACAGGTTAGGCCTGTCTTCTTTCTGAGACTGATGGACAGACGTCACCCTCTTACGTGAGTTCTCTGCTTGCACCCAGAGGGGACTGATTCCCTCACACCACCCTGAGAGCTGAGAGGCAGGCCCAGGAGAACCCAAGTGAAGGGCTCAGGTCTGGCCAGTGGGAAGAGGTAGCTGCCCATTGAAAACCAGGTTTGAAAACCATCACTGTCACTCTGCTCAGCACGTGGTTGTGTTTGATGGTCCTCTGTACCGAATTCTACATGTCCTAGAATCAAAGGGAAATAAACCAACTCCATCCTTCTTCCCCCTTAAAGGAGGTCCTGAAGGGGATTCTCATGCAGCCCATTAAGTGAGACTCGAGGCCCTCCTTTCATGCAGCCGTCTCTGAAGCAGCGGTGTGGGTGGAGGGACGTGAACAGCGTCTGGCCATGGCCAGCACCTCTGCCTGTGCCCATGTGGCTTACACAGTCTTCCATGTCACCAGAAGTGTCTTAGGGCTGGACTTTGGGAACACTCCTTTGGAAAGTTTCCCTCTCTACCTTTTCATAAGCATTCACATCACGATGTTTTCTATCTTTTCTTAATTATGTCTGCTGTTATTTTCAGGTATATCTTCTTTAGTACACTGAAACATATTCCCATTATTAGGTAGATTTTATTGCCTAGGAGAACACAAATATTTTTTAAACTAGAAGTTTCCTGATATTTTAAGAGCCCTTTCTCTAGTTGGAATCCTTCCTTGGTTTGTCAACATCTCTAAATTTGGAACTATGCTGTGAGTATCCAAATACTTCTCCACGTCCATCTCATTTGTGTAAGTGGGAATCAGAGAGGCTACTTGGAAAGAGAGCTAGACATTTGGGGATAAAAAGGTCACCTTTCCACTATGTTTTTCAATTTGTTCATGATGAATGAGCCATTCAGCTGTCACAATATCTGGCTTAATTTGGGTTACGGTCAGAAGAAAAGCATAGTGTCCTCCTCCCCACGGCTGAGATAGAGCCCCCGGGAATGGGACATGGCTGAATGCAGCAAGCTCCCCGGGGCCCTCTCTCATTGTCCACGCATGTGTGCATGTGTGTGCGTGTGCATGTGCCTATCTTAATTTAAATAACAGGAGTAGTACAAATAAAAATCTTTCTATAATATTTTTGTGACTTACATCTTTCTAATTAATCTTTCAGATAATGAAATGACCACACAGCAGAAGGCCAATGAGCAGCTGGCACTGACTAAAGTAATGTTGTATCTTGATCATTAACCACCCTTTGTTTTCCGGAAAATAAACTCATTTTATTGAAGTGCAGACTGCCTAGCTAAAGCATCCGGTGACTTAGCCACCAAACAACACCATCCAAACATCTACAACAGTTGGCAGAACACAGGCAAATGTAAAAAACAAAGAAAACATTATTCTAGCATCTGTGCCCTCTTGTCACTTATAATATTCAGAAATGATCCTCTTCATGTCTTCTAGGCATAGATATGAGGTCAAACCTATCAATCAGCTGGATAAGCATCATTTCATGAACTGGGATTTTATTAAAGACTTGCTTCAGCAGAATGTTGTCCAACTCACAGAGGTTGTGAAAACTATTAACACTGTAGCCCTGAGCTGCTTCCTTTGGGGGAACACAGTTACAAGAGGTTATGCACCTGGGCGAGAAGTTTCAAGGACCCCGGGCAAAAAGTGACCATTCCTGACAAAGAGACAGGACACTGGCCCACAGGCTCTGTTCCCTGGTGGTCAGGGACCACGCCTTCCCCAAGGTAGCCCCTCGGCCCTTGCAGCCTGGGCCAGGGGCAGGGCGGGCTCTCAGCACCATCCCTAGCATGATGTTAGAAAGTGGGAGGTGTGCGGGGCCGAGGCGGGGCTGGGAAGACTCCCCTCCCGTCCCTGGCTCGTGCAGTGCCTGGAGCTGGCCTGGTGCTGGTGGCTCCCAGTGGGTGGAGGTCAGGGGTGCTTCTGAACATCGCAACGGGCAGGACACTGCCCACGACACAGAATTGTGTGTCCCTCCATGGTCATAGTGCTGGGGTTGAGAACCCTGGAAACGGGCTTGTTAAAGGGGTAACCAGAGCCCTGGATGGAATCAAGGGTGGGCAGTGGGGAGGCGCCCACTACACGCCCGCCCGCACACACGCTCCCCGCCGACGCCTGCCCGAGCCCCTGGGGGTGCCCAGCCCCTCGGTTTACAGGCGGAGCAGGCAGGCAGCTCCTTTTTCAAGGGCACTGTTGGGAGGAGGCTGTCTCAGTTGGTAAAGCCTATACTGAAATGAGACGTAACGTTCAGATGGGAGACACTGGCAGATGCGGTGAGCATGGAGGAGCTGGAAGGAAGAGAGCCCAGCGCGGGGGCGCGGCCGGCGGGCACTAGCTCCGCCCTGTGGGGGGCTCTGCGGCAGCGCCCCCTGCCGGCTGCCCCGGGTTTCATGAGAAACCGCCGCGCGGTGCACGCGGTTTCTGTATATGACCTAGGCTGTTGTTACCTGTGCAGACGTGAGTTTGGTCTCTATTGCGGCATGCGCGTCGCGTCCCAGGCGGGGCTCCCGCAGGTGCTGTTCCCAGGTGTAACAGCAGGTGCTGTGACCCGGAGCCCCACCCAGGAGAGGCCGCGCCGCGTCCCCGGCCTGCTTCTGCTCAGGGACTGCGCCGGCCGGTCCACTTATCTCGCCATTTTAAGAGTAATAATAAAAGAGAGAGCTTAATACATTTTAAAAGGTGAAGCATAATTACTTGAAACTGCATGGTATTTTTAGAACTACAATTGTACTGGCCATTTTCTGTTTGAATGAAAGCGAATCCTTTGGGTTGCGTATTGAAGAGGTTTCATGATGACACATTCTCCGAGGTGTTTCTAATCCTCTTCCCCATTAAGAAGTTAGTGTGAAAGGAAAAGTTCGTTCTGCAGGGTTTCCTCTCCTGCAAAGCTCCCACCTCTTTAGCCTCTTTTGTTCAACACGAATGAGGCTTCTGTAGTGGAGACGGCACACTATTATCAGGACTGTACCTCCACCCCGAAATGACACACTGAGTGCGGGGCCGTCTGCAACCACCACCCATGCCCCGCAGCCCCTAGGGGTCCTCCCGGATGGGAGCTCCGGGTGCAGGGAATTGTCTACCTCCCAAGTGAATGTGCTTCCCCTAGGTGTGGTCCCCTCCTAGGGCAGACAGTGGAAGCTTCTTGAACTCCTCCTGGGGGGTGTCGGGTATGGGGAATGCCCAGGGCAAAGCTGGAAGAGCACATCCACAGAAATTGCAAAAGCACAGAGCTTCAGGGACCCGTGTCAGCAGGAGGAGATTGAAATCGGGGGCAGAAAGCAGGGGACGGAGGGCCAGGGTGGAAGGTTTGGAAGGAGGAAGGTGAATACCATATTATATGCCTGACGGACCTCGGCATTCCCAGAGGAGTGTGTGGGGCGGCGGGTCCTTCTCCTAGTCCCAGGACAGGCTGATGGCTATGGTCACGTCTTGGGGTGCTGGTGGGCATTGCTCTTCCGAGGCCCTTCTATCTGTGTCAACAAAGAGACTTCTGGGACACACCGAGCCCAAGGAAAGGAAAGGCACCTGCACGTTGGGGCTGGGCGGTGGCCAGGCAGGAGGCAGGTGCCGGTTCTGAGTGCAGCTTGAGTTTCGGGTGGAGCCTCCCCACGGCAAGCACCTGGAGAACCAGGCCATGCATCAGGATGGGAAAGCCATATTTTAAAAAGTGGATAAAACTCAAAGTGCAGTTTTGCTGCAATCATCCAAGGTGGCGGGCCATCGGCCTCAGGGGTGCCCGTGGTCTGGCAGCAGTGGGCAGAGGCAGCGTCCTGGTGTCAGGTGCGCAGGAGTGAGCGTGGAAGTCCTTCCAGGGAGGGAGAGGAGGCCTGGACAGGACAGCTTTCCCTTAGTATCAGCAGCAACAGGAGCTGCCTCCGCCATCCACTAGATTAGGGAAAACAGAAATTTGGCTGGCACGGTGTGGTACTCAAGAGAAACAGGTGCGGTGCTCCCGGAGACCCCCAGAATCATTTGGGAAGAAGTTGGAGGGATCTGGATTTCCCACACTGTAAACCAGTGATGACTGAATTGGGCCCTGCTTTGCCCACAGGCTGATGGGACTGGTCTGGGGTCCAGCGTTCGCTGCATCCTCGCAGGCAAGAGTAGGTGGAGGGGGTTACTTCTGAACTCGTGCCTGCACGTGAACGGCAAGCGGGTGCAGAGGGCACAGTTACAGCAGTTAGTGGATCATGAGCACCAAGTTAAAACGGACAAACTCAGGGAGACGGCAGGAAAGAGCGTTGTTTGAATAGCGTACATGCAGCCTGACCTCAGACTGGCACTTGCTTGCTCGTATGCAGATTTTTTTAAATGAGGAAACAGTGATAAAACTGGCACATTTCATAAACTGCAACTTCAGGGAGCATTAAGAAAAATGACAGTGGTCAGACCACTTAAATTGGTCTTTTTTCTTTTTTACTTTAATTTACAGAAATAGTATTTTTCATTATGGAATGATAAAATGAGCTGCCTCTCACTTTTCAACTTAGGAAATCATTATTTTCTGAAAGGTTAATATAAAAATAATTTGAGGTCCTGGATATGTTTTCACCATAGTGTAAAATAACAAGAGATGGTTTGTAAATTGCTTCATATATTTCAGATCATAAAATTAGGTTTCCTCTGAAGTCTGGGGTTGAATGTATTATTTCTCAGACATTGCAAATGGATTCCAAGGGAAGAACACTTAAAGTGACAGTGCAGTTACTGACGACTAATCATTGATGGTATTCATGTAGTTCTTCCAAAAAGCTTGATTTGAAGCACTTGGTTCACATTATTGTCATAATTTTTGATGTTACTTAAAGTTGTTGAGGAGTACTAATGTGAAGCAGACGTTGTTTTCTATTTTTATTAACCTTAGGGATACAAAGTGCAATATATTCTAGTTGAATCACGTTTCAGCTAGCTTACAGAGTAACTAGTCAACAAGGTAGGAGTAGAAATGTATCTGCTTTACAGGTGGATCATATTACAAACCTCACATTTAGACAGTTAGTCATAAACATCATCACATCACAAGATAAGACATTCGAAAGTTTAGCCGCTGGAGAAAACTCAGAATACATCGGAATATATGAAAACACATTATCTAAAATTATCACAAAATAATTTCATATGGATCACACATTCAAACATTAAGTCTAAAGGTATAAAACTTCTAGATGAAAATGTAGGAATATCTTTGCAACCTTGGGGTAGGCAAAGATTTCTTAGCAAGAACACAAAAAGCACTAAACAACATTTAGAAAATAATTAGCCATCGTCAAAATTTAAAAACCTTAGCCCATCAAGAGACATCATTAAGAAAATGAAAACACGATCCACAGAATGGAACAAGATAATAAATACAAAGCTCCTACAAGTCAATAATTAAAGAAAACAACCTCGTCAAAAATTGGCAAAAATCTTGACCGGATAATTCACAAAATATGAGAATGGCCAAGAAGCACAAGAGAAGGCAGGCAACATCATCAGAAAGCATGAGAGGACTTCCTGAGCGATGAAAATACTCTCTTGATTGGAACGGTGCTTAGACAGGTATGTACTTCGTCAAAACACAGCCAATTGTACAGTTACATTCTGTGCCTCTCACTGAATATAAATTTTACCACAATAAAAAGTAATAAAATTGCTTAACAACAAAAGCAAACATGCATCATTTCAATTTCCCTAAGTATAATTACTGAAATTATAAAACAGGATTGAAAATATAACTGTCATGTTCTCGAGCTCAGATTTAATTGGAGTGAAACACCTCAAGATGCCCTTCAGCAGGGACAGAAAGAAAACTAATATTCATTAGGCCCCAGTGGACCCAGCACTGTGTCAGGTGAGCCATCTACGTACAGTGTCACATGTGCCATCTACATACAGTGTTATATGTGCCACCAACATAGTGTCACATGCATTATCTACATACAGTGTCACATACATGTGCCATCTACTTACAGTGTCACATATGCCATCTACGTACAGTGTTATATGTGCCACCTACATAGTGTCACATGCATTATCTACATACAGTGTCACATGTACTGTCTACATACAGTGTCACACAAGCCATCTACATGCAGTGCACAGGTACTGTCATCACTACGTCTAGTGAAGTTTGTTTCATGATGCTCACTCCATAGCTGAGGAGACTGAGTCATGGAGATGAAGTCATTGCCAAAGGCTACACTGCTAACAATAAGGAGAATCAGAATTCAACCACAGGTCAGCTTGCTTCCAGATGCTTCTCTTTCCCACTACATCAAGGTATGTTTCCATCATGCCCCAAATCAGCAATGTCTGTGGGCAGTCTGTATCCCAAAAGAAACTAGTTTATGAGAAAAATAAATATACTCTCACCCCTTCTAGAGTTCCTTCCTTTTCTCCCTCTTTTGACCACTGAAGAAGGAATTATGGATCAGCCCACTGATTCTCCAGGCACAGATTCACAGACAGACTGAAGAAGGTTGGGAAAGACTACAGCAAGGAAATTTAAAACAGGTCACTGTCATCATCACTCAAGAAGCACATATCACGTGTGCACGTACACACGCCTTTAGTCGTTTCTTCCAATCTTCTCAGGCAGGCTCACTTGCTCCAATGCAGTCTTTAAATATTGGCGTTGGTGCCTCTCAAAGCTGTTTTCTCCTTTTTGACCCTGGCAGGAGACCTGTTACCAGTTACTGCTGAGCTCCATGTGTGTTTCAGGCACCTCGAGCTCAGGATGTTTGAAACAGAACACATTGAGGTTTTCCAAAATGGGATCATTTCCTTTTGTTTTCTATTTAGGGAACGGCACTGAGAGTTATCCTCAGACCTTAGTCAATTGGTTTCTGGATCGCACGGGTTTTACTTTGCTAAATGGTGTTCATACTGTTTCCCTGCTGTCTATCCCCCTTGCTACTGTCTGATTGAAAGCCCTCACCACGCCTTGGCTCCATCTCCTGTCAAAGTCAACAGTGGTAGCTTCCGTACTGCGAATCAAAAGTTTCTGTTTTGAAGCAATCAGCAGATCCTCTTTCTGGCCACCTTCATCTCACTTTGCTCTCAGATGCCACATTTCTCAGCGTTTCCTCTACTGTGCTACCTGCACAGACCCAGTTCCTCATGCTGGCTTCTGTGCCTCTGCCTGACCCCTCCTGTGGGCTGGCGTGCCCCGGCTCTGCCTTCCACGTTCTCCACCTGTCTCTGTGCACCATGTGGCCAGGTAATCTCACCCAGGCCCTTGGTTTTAACACCTTATTACATTGGTAATGCCCAGAATGTGCATCTCCAACTCTAGCTCTGGCCTCTTCAGATCTGTTTCCATCTCCACTTGATATATATAACAGGCATTTTAAATTCGACCGCCTAAACTGGAACCCTTGACCTCTACCCCAAACGCCCATGACACCAGACTCGATTGTCTCCTCCGTTCCAGTTAGTAACGTCACCCTTGCTCAGATGGAAAACCTAGGAGTCATTCTTGGTTTCTGTACAATAATTTACTCCCAGGGCTAATGAAGATATTTTGTCAGTTTTACCTTCAAAATACAAAATTCAGTCTCTAGCACTGTCTTTCTTGCCCAGGCTCCAATTATCTCTCTCGTCTCAGACATTTGCAGTAACTTCCTTATTCATCTACTTGCTCCCACTTTTAACAAATTTAGAGTCTTTATTCCACAGAACAGCTGGAAACATCTTTTAAACATGAAAACCTGATTGTTATGCTTCTATCAAAAACCCATAAATAGCTTCCCATCACGGTCAGAATGAAACCCAATCCATGTCCCTACAAGTCCTAAGAGTGTGAGCTGGTCTCTGTGCCCCTTTCTGACCACACTTCCTGTCCTCCCTCTCTGACCTCTCACTTGCTCAGCTGAGTCCACACATGCCTTTCCTCAGTTTCCCAGTGTTGCCCTACCTCAGAGCATGCATGCTTGCTCCTCCTGTTGTCCAGGATTTTCCTCACGCTGATATCACAGATGACTTCAAGCTTCATTCAGGCTTTGACCAAATGTGCGCTCCTCAGAGAGGCTGTTTCTTATGACTGTATCTAAATGAGCTGACCCCAACACTCTTTCTCCTGAGTTTATTCTGTTTGCACCATAGTTTCAAACTGAATATTATATTGTTAATTTATTTGTTTGCCAAGTCTATAAGATCAATAACTTTGTCTTGTTATCCTTATGCATGAGTATCATGATAAGCCCTTGTGTACAGCATACACTATAACAATTTTTTTGAATGAATGAGTGGAGTGATGAGTTACTACTATCTGTTCAGGAAGCACCCCAAATATCCAGGGGTACTACAAATTTACAAAGACAGAATATTGTCTTTCACCATGTTTGTAGAACAGTATCCATAAGAAACTAATACCCATGAATGGTAAATACCAGATGTGTATTTAAAATGCACTTATGATTTAAATTCCTACATTTTCATTCTATTATAGATAAGAATATGACACTCAGGTAGCCTTTGGTATTCTTTATGGAAGTCCACAGGATTCTTGGAAATCAAAACAGCATGAGAGTGTCGGACACACAATGACCACCTCTACAAATGCCTGTTACATTGACCTACATGTTGGAAAATTTGTTCTCACCCTAGCTGTCATTTGATGATGTATGCATCCTTGACTTCTAGATCATAAAATAAGTTCCCCAATATTGTTTCAGAATTTGGTAATTATTTTTGTAAACTTGATATGCAAACTTTGTCTTCTTCCCTCACCTGTTTTGAAGGATGGTGCCATTTGTGTGAGTTGTTAAGCGTTAGTGCTGCTTCCTGAGCATTAGTGTTGAGTGTTAGTGTTGCTTCAGGGGCACCTGAAGCACTGAGCTCCTAAGTAGGAACTTGCAATATATGTTTTGAAGGAAAAATACCTTTAGCAGCTTACCAGCATGTGCATTGTTCTAACATATAAACATTCTTTATTGTGGCTCTTGAAAGAATTACAAAATGTTTCTTTTTATGATCTCAGATTTGACAAAATATTCATAAACTCTTTTATGAGTCTGAATGAAGGCTTATGAATTTTGGACAATGAGATTTCATAAATATTCTTTAAAAAACCACAACACTTTATCCTTTGTGTGGAAAATTTAATTCACTAAAAATTAAAACAAAATCATTGCATTTCCATTAGCTATGAAGGAGTGGATTCTATTAACTTTACTTTAAATGCATTCAAGGTTATATTTTATAAAATAATATCAGTGAGGGTGCAGTCATTGTCTGTGTGAATAACATAAAGCATTGCAAAACTGGTGTGCTAATTCCTTTAGCAGCTCTAAATAAAACCTCAGATCAAAGATATTTCAGTGACAACTTCAAAGATACTTCAAAAATGGACTACGTTCACCAAGAAAAGCTGCTACAAAGACAAACTGTATATTAATGATCAAGGGAAGCTGGTTTTAATGGACTTTACTGAAGGAAGCCCTTCAAGTCCTCTGATACGATTATGTACTCCAGTGACCCAAGTCTGACAGACTTAACCCTGAGGTGTGCTAAAAGAGGCTGAAGATAGTTTGTGACCTTTCACAGATGTCTAATGCAGAATGAGAGATTAACTTAAAAGTAAAAGTAGAGCATTAGTTGGGTTAAGTCGGTAACAAGTGGCATAGTGTGTCATGTCTTTTGAATGCATACAGTAATTTAAAGTTTCCTGTATATAAACAACACTTTGAAGGATATTTAAATTTTAATGGATCTCTTTTCACCAGAAGAAATAGAGGCAGAAGGGAGATACACATTGTCTTTCTTACTCCAGCACATTTAGACAAATTCCAGATTTTAATGGACTGGCTCCTGAATTTCATTAGTCCTTATCAACAAATATAAGTGAAAATTAGACAGTGTGGGAATTAAATACAAGAAAATTTTTCTTGGTTTATGCAATTAGCTGAAAGTGAAGTTAAGCCTGTAATCTCTGATTTTCAACTCTCCATCCTGAAATCTAGATTTCTCTTCTTCCCAATACTGAAAAATATAGTTTTCTAAAAAGATTAAAAATTTATAATTAAATGGTATATTATGAATCATAGATTACAAGTGTGATTCTGTGATTTACTGCTCAAATTCAGTGTTTAGACATTCTGCTATTGCTCGAGGGTCCTCATTTGGAATACGTGAGTGACGAGGATGGTGACAGAGTCCCCAGCGAGAAACTGAATCGATGCATGTGCCTCCTCGGAAACCAAAAAGTGAAAGATCAGCTTGCTGGAGGTATTTAATCAATCTTGCTGAGCATATTAATTGTGCATTCAAAGAAAAATGTGTTTTAATTACTGCTTAAATGCATTCTGAATGTTAATATGACAGAGATTGAAGCACTTTATTTTCCTTAGCTCAATATACTACAGTTAGCATATTGCTTGCCATGGGATATTTAAAAAGTTACTTCGGCTAGAAAGTTTTTAGTTTTATAATGAGAGAAGGGGCCAGACAAGAAAGACAATTAGTTTCTTTATTTAATAAAGAGCTTAAGGAGATCTTAACCTCAGAAATCTCCTTATTCTAGGAAATTTGTTGATCAGCTCTATGCTAAGCTCTCATTGTGCATCTCCTCAGCAGGCTGAACGTTACCTCTGCCCACTTATAGATTCCTGTCTAAGCTTCTTTCTGGGCGTCTGTTTATAAAATTATTTTCATCAATTGGACTAAAAATATCCCGATGGCAGGGATGTTATTTTTGCCTCCCCACTGGTTCTTGGAATATTATACTGCAAGTCAGAGTGGCCAGTGGTGGAGCTGACTGGAGGACCGCTGACACAGCTTCACTAGAAGTGAGTTCATTACAGCAGAACAGTGCCCGCCTCCCAGTACTTTAATCTGAATGAAAACAGTGCAGACAATGTGGACTTTAACACTTAAACTTGCTCTCCAATGTTATATATTATCCTGTTTCCAGATCCAGTTTCAGATATACTCCATGTTGTTGGGGGCTGGGAAAGGAAGATAGGACAAAACAGAGGTAAAACACACATATCTTTTACCCTAAATTAAGTGAGGATAAGAATATGGTGGTGTTGGGAGTTGTAGGCAATGAGACGGTGAGAGAAATAAAGCTTGGGAAGAAATACTAAAACCTCAAAATATATATTCACCAATAACTTGAAATGAGTATGGATTCATGAAGGTATATACCAAATTGCACCTTTGATTTCAATGTTAAAGATGCATAAATAGAAGACTGTGCCATAAATTGAGGCAATTCTGTTTTCTGCAAATGTTTTACCAATATTTTCCCTAGATGGCAAGCAAAAGTGTTGTTTTGCAAACATTTACTGTATAATTACCTAAAATTCCATGTCCTTGCATGTTTTCATGATTGAGTGTTGTGCCTGTGAATACGTATAGACATAGTTCTTTAGAAAACTGCCTGTGATTAATAATATAACATTAGTTGCTTGGGTCTTCCTATAGTTAATTATTCATAAATTACCTTTAACTACTGATCTTGGTTACATAAAACTATCTTATAATGTTACAATGGATTTGCAATACAAGTTAGTTTTCTGGCAATTGCTTGGAAAAATTCTGCCAAAGTAATTTTGTTAACTATTCATAAATTACCTTTAACTACTGATCTTGGTTACATAAAACTATCTTATAATGTTAAAATGGATTTGCAATACAAGTTAGTTTTCTGGCAATTGCTTGGAAAAATTCTGCCAAAGTAATTTTTTTTTCTTTCTTGTCATGAAACTCATCAAGATATATTGTCCTCCCTGGGCTGAAATTCAAAATCCTTTTTTAGCTTTGGATCATCTGATGAAAGATAATACTTAAAGTTTGTCAGTGTTTATTTTTATAAGAGAAAAAAATAGATGGGAAGTGAAACAACATTGCAGTTGAGAATTATACCCTCAGTTAGGCTTAAAGAATGAAAAACACACTAAAATAAAGACCACTGCTAGAACTATTCTTTTTTTATGTGTAGGTCTCAGATTGTAAAATTTTATTTTAAATAAATGGTATGTAATTTAATGCTTTCAACATGTTAGTTTGATTGGATGCTTTGATAATTATCGCTATGTTATTAAAAATGCATCTTGTGGGCCGAGCCCGTGGCGCACTTGAGAGAGTGCGGCGCTGGGAGCACGGCAGTGCTCCTGCCGGGGGTTCGGATCCTATATGGGGATGACCGGTGCACTCACAGCACTCACTGGCTGAGTGCGGTGCGGCCGGTCTCAAAAAAAAAAAGGATAAAAGTGCATCTTGTATCTGTACCTCTAAATCTTATTGTGTCTCTGGATTTAGTTCTAAGAAATTGTTTTGTGTGGACTTAGCTGAAGGATCAGCAGGAAAAAATGACTGCAGTGTGTGAAATTTTATATCAGAACATATGGATATTATATTCCAGAAATAGCAATGCCTACATTTATGGGCAAACTGAAGATAAAATTGATATAATTGAGGATATTCTATTAAATGGATAATTCATGTCTTCCAAGTCTTTTTTTTTTACCCTTAGCATTCATTTTGTGTTTGAAAATGTGTGTGAATTTTGTGTGTGTCACTATATCTAGTAAACTGAGTGATATCATGGTGTAATTGATAAAGAGAGAGGTGATTTGAACAAGTGGTTCCTAAGGCCTCCTTCCTTCATGCCCCCAGAATCTCAGGGGCCCCATGCAGAGAAAGAAGTAGCAGTGGGGCTGCGATGTTGGAGGGGGTCACCCTCCATCTGGCTGCAATGTGGACCCTGTCACTGGTGATAGGTGGAGTACTGACAGTCCAGGCATGCCCTAGCAGGGTGGGCTGGGCTGTACTGTGTTCCTTCAAAATTCATATGTTGAAGTCCTAACACCCACTGCCTCGCAGTGTGAATGTATTTGGAGGTAGAGTCTTTAAAGAGGTCATTAAGTTACAATGAGGTCATTAGGGTGGACCCTAATCCAATATGACTTGTTATTTCATAAATTTTTATCAAATTTCATGAGGAAGAGATTTGAGAGGCCCACAGAAGGAACACTATAAGCCAAGGAGAGAGGCCTCAAAAGAAACCACCTTGCCAACACCTTGATCTCGGACTTCTCCCTTCAGAGCTATGAGAAATATATTTTTGCTGTTTAAGCCACCCTGTCTATGGTATTTTGTTAGGGCAGCCCTAGGAAGTAATACACAGGGCAATCGTGAAAACATTCATCATGGTGCACTGGAGTTGGGTCATGGTGGAGGGGGGTGAGGTGTATGAAAGGGTCAGAGGAAGTGCCATTAGTAAGACTGAGGGGTAATCTGACATGTGCCAGCTGGTGTTGATACACTGGAGAAGATCTGTGAAGGGAGGAGAGAGATTGTTCACCCATGTGAGCTGAATGACAAAAGTGAGAAGGTTGCTTGGCAGCACGTAAAGGGAACTGTTATTTCCTGCAGCTAAAGGGCAGAAAATCTAAGGGTAAGTCTCAGAGACTTAATTACAAGAGGATCAGAGCTTAGAGAGGGATGAATTTTCTACCCTGGTTCATCTGCTCTCCGAGTCCAGGGCCCCAGTTGGGAAAAAACCAGACAACGGGATTTGTGATGGAGACTTCTGAGTCAATGCACTAAAAATTTCTGATTCCCAAGATTGTCCTACACCTTCTATGTCTACAGAATTCCTCCCTGGTAAGATTAGGGTTCCTCTCTTGCTTGAAGATGATGCACGGGCCTCTGGTTTGCAAGACAGCACACGTTCTTGCAGGACCTACCCCACCTCCTCGCCTGGCCACCAGACAGGTAACCTGGGTCAGTTACAGCATCAGTAACTGAGGAGAACTGGGCCCACTAAGGTGGGAAAGAGACTGTGCCCTGAGGAGCTGCAGGGCTTAGCCAACATGCACATGGGTGAATGCAAGTGGGGCTGTTTCCTCACGTGTTGCATCAAGGACTGCCGGATGTAAAGGAGCTTAAGGGAGAGTTTTCTGATAAAGGTAGTTTTCCCGTGATACCTGACCTAACAGCCTGGCAAGGCCACCATATGTTGTGAGGATAATTCTTGGAAGTGACAATGGCCCAAATAAGGTGAAATAGAAATTCCAGAATTGCTGTGGAAGGTGCATGAGGAAGGGGTCAAAAAAACGCAGAGAAATGGGTGTGCTAGAGTGCGTATCCTACGCAAGGCCAGAAAACCCAGCTGACCACGTGTCACTGGGGATACTCTGTTTTCCCCAAATCAGAAGAGCACATAGGGGGGAGGAGCACCAGTGTCATGAGCTCAGTGAGGACTTTTCTCTGTAGTTCAGGGCTGAGAATAGGAGGTGCTGTTACAGAACACGATCCCTCATTGCAATGGGAATGACAAGACCCCCCGAAGGGGCAGGTTGTGACACTCGTCCATCAGAAGCTGGGCGGTGCACTCATCATAATGAGTGGCTGGGTCAGAGTGGCAGGAAAGGCATCTCCTGACAGGGAGCCGAGCAGGCTCAGGAGCGTTGCTTCATCCACATGCAGAAATGCAGTCAAGGATTCTGGGCATGTTCACATCAAGAGTATTTCTGAACTCCAGCCTGGTTTCTGGATCTGAGTTGATTCTCATACTCAGAACTCACTGACTGAAGGGGGGCTGTCCCCATGAGTGAGCCTTCTGTGACATCATGGAAAGTCTATCTGGAAATCACTGTCCTTCCCCAAGGGACTTAAGGGACATTTATGCACTGAGCAATGGGAGCACATAGACATTCTGAAGACTTCTTACCAAAAGGACTATGTTGAAATGGACTCTCAGGGATCGGAAATGTCACTGTGACATCCTTGGAGGAGTGACATGTATGTGACCCAGGACCTCAATGGAGCCCTGGCACAGGTCTGGTTCACACTCATTCTGTCCGCTGGGCCCAGTGGTTGTCTCCCCAGTCTCCAAATGTAAAATTTAAATTGACACAATCATTGGTTGGCCACAGCCCTGTGATGGTGTAGGAGTGACTGTTGTGGAAAAGGCCCAGTGGAAGCTTCCAAAACAGCTCTCCACCATGCCTCCCGCCCCCATAGCAAAGATATAAAGAATGCGCAAGTGGTGATTGCCATTTAATTCAACTACCCGGCCCCTATAAAAACCAGCTGGATCCTGTAAATGATGATAGACCTCTAAAAATTCCCTGGATGGTGAGGAGTCTGGAGACAATTAGGCACAAGCTTCTAAATGTCTCCTCCCAGTGGTGTCACATGGGACACGTTTAATTCCTCCAGCAAAGATGTGATAACAGTGCAATGTGCTGCCAGTCAGAGAAATGCACTTGAGCCTTGGGGTCCAGCATTCTCACTGAGGGTCAGGCATGTGACTTACAGCGCTTGCCCAACTTACCTCAGGTACTGAAGCGCCAGACCACCATAAGTCACATCATCAGTATGGACTATCTAGACAATTGGTATCGGGTGGCTTAAGGCCTCAGGAATGCAAAAACACTTTTATGAGACAAAACATTCCAGGAGCTCAGTTCCCAGAAGGCAGCCAAGGCCCAGCAATGAAAACAGGCCTTTCCCACGCATATACCCACAGCTAAATCAGTGGCTTTAAAAAGCTCAGGGATGAAGACGTGGGTCAGTCTCCAGGTAAACCACCTAGAGCAGAGGCTCTGCCAGCCCAGAGTCAGGAAGCACAGGCTTCACAGCAGAGGACAGAGAGTAAATGCCCGTGTGACCTCAAGTCCGGCTGCAGGGGCGAGAATTATAGTCCATCCTACTCACCCACTCTTGTAAGTTTTCCCAGGAAGAGAAATCTACCTGAGTCGCCAAAGGTGTTCCCAAACAGGATGAACTGACTATTCAAAGCGAGTGGATTCGAGCATGGCAAGGGTGTACTGAGGAGACCCTTCCGAGCTGCCAGACCTCCCCTGCAGGACAGATCAGCTGCGGCGGCTCACTGCAGCTGACTTCAGTCACTGCCCAGCTCACTTTTTGCACTTGCTTTCAGTGAGAAGTCGCCAATAAGTCTGCAGGCAAATTTGTTTGCTTTCCAGGGAATAGAGCCTAACACCTACAGTTGGATAATCAGATACAGCATGCATTTTGTAGATTAGAGTCCGAGGCTTATTGAAATAAGCAGCTTTCTCATACTGGGATTGGGGATTTGTGGGGAAATGGGAATAATGTAGATTAGAAAAAGAAAAATGGTGTTTAGGAGTATGAGCTGATATTAAAACAATAAGAAATAAAAACAAAATTTCATATTTCTTTGCTCTGACTGATACTGTGGAATATGTGATAGACAAATAAAGTATGTTCATGTCTCCAATCTGTTTCGTAGGCCTCCAAATTATTGTTATACTGACCATTACTAGTCCAACCCAGCAGGTATAGGATTCATAAGCCAGAAATACTGATGCAGATATGTATGAATATTTATCTTCGCTTCAAGTCATGGAACAAAGAGAAAAGTTAACTGAAATCCTTTGGTATATTATATTTATTACTATCAGTGCATTTGATTACCTAAATATGTCAGCATTTAAGATAAAAAGTGTATCTGATAAAATGATTGTCATGTGTCTCCTTGCAAGCTCTCCAGATTCTGCCCTGCCAGTCCTAGACTACAGGGGGCTGGGGCCAGTTATTATGCTAACTTACATCCTTTGCCATGGGAAATTGAAAGCTGACAATAATGAAAAAATTGGCAGCTGAGAGAATTCTGATGGGAGAACACACTTAGAAATGGTCTTTGCACCAAGAAGGGAAATGTACTTCTCAATCTGTAAGTTAGCACTGAGGTTGAGGTGGAAGGCTCTGGTTGCTTCTCACGGATTTGGCTGCCAGAGACATTACTCACCTGCTCTGTGGCTGTGTAGATGTTGGGGAGGTGACTTGTGGACAGACCCTCAAGAGTCAAGGCCAGTGCTTGCTAATGCTTGATCAAACCGTGTTTTATATTGTGATTACTGTTTGGAGACTGGGCGGGGAGGAGGTAGGGTGGAGGAGAGAAGATAAAAACTGGAACTAAATTTTTTCAGTTTGCATATTTGCATGATTGGCAAGCTACTCATCACTCCATCCAGTAGTTCTCAGATCTGAGGAAGTCGTTGAACTTAATTCTCTTTTGCTTTAAGGGGACTGGGGAAGAGCGCAGAAGAGAGACTTGTAAGTTGGGTGGACAGTGTAAGCAAGGGCATGAAGTGGGAATGAAGGTGCCATCGTAGAAGGAAACAAGACCTGCTCAACAAAGCAGAGGGTACACGTTAGGGATGGGATGGTTGGACATGCCGGGTGCATCTGCCTTGCCATTCGGCAGCCGGCATCTGGAGACCCATTCAACTTGGGGGAATCTGACACTGTACGTCTTGCTGTGGAAGTCAGAGGTGATTTTAAGTCAGAGTGCAGGCTAAGCTCTAGTAACAACAAGAACACAATATAGTGGCTTACAGGAAAATTGCATTTCCTTCTTATTTGCCCACCCAGTGGTGACACAGCTATTTTCACAATGTACCTCCTGAGGTGCCTTCAGTTGCTACCATTTTCCATCCAGTAAGCAAAGAGGAAGTCCAAGCAGACTGCCTTGGTCTCTAGGGAGACGAGCTTGCAGATGAACCCCGCACCTCTAGCATTTCACTAGTCCAAACATGTTCCTGGCTACAAAGGAGGCTGGAAATGTGGTGTCTCGTTGGGCAGACTATGCCCACTGAATATTAAAGAAAAAGAGAGAATAGATCCTGCGAGACAGCAATTTTTGCTATGAGGATGCACATCTTCTCTCTCTCCCCATGCAGCTAGATGCGATCACATGGCCTGGGGTAGCGGGTCAGCTCAGCCACACTGGGGACTTTCTGTTGGAGGTTCAATCCCAGTTGACAGCAGGGTTTTCATTGCATTCTGTCTGTGCTATGACTTGGGCAGGTGTTTCTCTGCTTATGTGTATTTGGTTCTTGCCGTATTCTAAGCCTGCTTCCTTCTGCATGGTTCCCCCAAAGTGCAATGGCTCTCAGGACAGAGTTCATAATAACACTTAGTGTAGCTTGAAAAACAGGATTTACTGGGAAAGCATATGAATTGGGGTCAGTGAGAGAAGGCACTCAGAGCCAGTCTCTTGTTATCCCACGGGAGGCATGAGGGCTGGGATTTTTTGGTGAACACAGTGAAGTACTATGGTGTTGTGGCTCCCATTCTTACAGGAAGGCTGGATTTGGGTGCCTACTGCTTAGAGGTTGTCTAGGAGAACCAGCAACCCAGCTCTTGGGACATGGGGCTCTTGCAATTTTAGCTCCTTGTGCCATGGGGGTTCAGTTTAGGTGCACCTCTCCCCATGTCCAGGCTCTGGTGATTCACTCACCAGGTGACACCAGGTGGGATTTCAGGATCTCTTTTGGAGAATCTTGCTTATTAGAGCACAGTTCTCTGTTTCCTATTGATTTTATGAATTGACCACTATTCTCCCAATCAATGATTTCCTGGCTCTAGATGGAATTGGTTTCTGTTGTGTACCATCATAATAATTGGCTGGTAGACTATATATAATTCAGAGAAATATAAAAATTGAAACAAACAATTGAATTGTATTTTTGGGAACTGTAATGCATTTCAAATAAAGTTAGATATTATTATTCCTACTTTATATATCACTTGCAGAGGCCCAGAGATATTCACCGACTAAATGTTGGGAATTTTCTACACAATGATTATGAAATGAAACAGTGTTCTAATGCAGATTGACATTCCTTTTTGGAGCACCTGCTACTCATGTTCATTTGCAGCATTAGTTATTAGGAGTGACTAATCTATGCTTAATATGACACATTTATTGGCCTGGGTGTTATGATGTATTTAAAATTCTTGACATCTTGTATGCACATTCAGATATTTTGTAACTGCGGATTGGAATGAGATATAGACAGTGTTAATCTCGACTGTCAGGACAGTCGGATATTGATCTTCTCATCTTGAATACTTGGCCAACTGTCTGTGACAACACAGGGGAGCTATAGTGAATTACCTCCAGGCTTAACTATTGTTCTCTTACTGGATTTCAATGCTATAGAAAACAGCAATTTGATATCTTTTTACTATTGTACCTAATGTCAGTAGAGTTGGAAAGAGTAATAGCATCCTCTGTGAGATAAATAGATCATCCTTCAGAAAAGTTGCAGTTGACTTTAATTAGTATTTACTCTCCTTTAAACCTTTGTCTATCCTGTAGGAGGTATCAGTAGGGAGCATCTTGCAACTTGTCTGAACAGAAACCTACGGATGTTGGCCCTGTCTTCCCTGCTGGTTTTCAGTGTGTCCTCAGAGTTGGACAGCAATGTTGTCTTGTTATCATCGAAGATAAATGTTAGCACAACTTAATTCTAGGAAAGAAGACTCAATGAAAATGTTATTGTGATTAATTCTAGTACTTACATATTTTTTAAAAAACATGAATTAGCAATCAGGTAAAAATTAGTCTAATCTTGTCATTTATAACATGGAAATCTGAGCCCTGTTATGTCATTTTAATTATTAGCCAAAGATGTCATCCTTGCTACCATGCACAGAAAGAATGCATTGGCTTCATTACATTTTTAGAATACAAACTATTGTATCTGTCGGGTTTGTGCTGGGCATTGCTAAAGCCATAATGAATAGAGTAGTCTCAGCCTTGGAGCAGCTCACAAAAGAAATAAATGACTTTAAAAATGTGCATAGTGTTATTATTGAAAGATACAAGGACTAGGTTCAGGTAAGAGTGGTGCCTGAACGGCGTGATACCACTGGCTAGGCGAAGCAGGGTGGCACTGGGGGCTGCAGGTGCAGAGGCAGAGAGGACAGCATGGCTGTAGCTCACACTCAAACCGAGCCTGCACACCGACATTCCAAAACTTATGAAAGCTTGCAAAGAAACCTAACACTAAGATAGCCCACAGATCAACAA
>NW_007734332.1:23690-34031 GCF_000696425.1 Galeopterus variegatus | reverse complement strand
GCCTGCACACCGACATTCCAAAACTTATGAAAGCTTGCAAAGAAACCTAACACTAAGATAGACAGCCCACAGATCAACAATTTTTTTTTTCCTTTTTGTCTTTTTTACTGACCGGTAATGGGATCGCAACCCTCGGTGTTGCGCCCACACCATGCTCAGCCAGTGAGCGGGAACTGTGGGATCCAAACCCTCAGTGGGAGCGCCACCACGCTCCCAAGCGGCGCACTCTCCAGTGCACCACCGGGCTGGAACAACAGATCAACAATTTTGACATAAGTTATCTGAGATTAAGTTGATTCTATGGAGGGTTCAACCAAAATTTCATAATAACCATGTTATGAATGATTAGAGAAACAAATGAAAAAGTTATGGAAAAAAAGGGGCAGAAATTCAGCGAGAAAATTAGAATAGGTGGATGAATAGGTGGATGTAGGGAAAAACTAATGAGAAATACTAAAAGAAAAGTCACTGAAATAAAAATGTATACACAGGATAAACTTTAGGTTGGACATAGTTAAAGAGAGCAGTAGTAAATTGGAAGAAATGCTGTGCTATTCATACAGAAGGTAGTAAAGACAATAAAATTTAAGCTATATCTGTCTAAATTTACATTTATGTTAAAGTTTTAAAATATACATATACATATATGCGGTTGACAAATGAAAATTATGTAGGAAGACCCCAATGCCTGTCTAAGAGGAGGTCCAGAAGCAGGGAATAGGAGGAACAGTGGGTGTGGTGGTTTAAATTAGTTTCCAGAAAATATTTACTCCCCCTCTCCTCCTGCCCTTCATGGGGTAGTGCACTTCCCTACTCAGTGTTGGATTCAGGTGTATGTGCTGTGTGGTCCGTGGAATATGAGCAGAAGTGACAGCTCCAAACCTAGAACTAAAAAATCGTTGCATAGTACCAATGACTGCTCTGGGAACTTCCATCCAACCATGGGTGGAAAACATAAGCTAGGTAGTTGCTGTTCTCAGATCCATGAGAGGCATAGGAAGCCAGCCAAAATTAAACCAATGGCTGGAGCCAAGTCTGGATCACACACCCCAGCCAAGGTGCAGACATGCTCTGAAACAGCCCCTTCAGTTCACCTGAAGAAGTGTAAGCAAGAAATGCAAGCTCGTTGTTTCACGCCACTGACCATGTGTGTGTGCATGTGTGTTCATGAAGGATCACTGTGGACAGAACTGGGGAAAAGCAACATCTGAAGAAAAAAATAGCTGAGAATCTTCCAAAATAGAAATGGGTAGAATGTGCATTCTGAGTAGAGAATTAATAAAGAAAAATGTATACTTAGACAAGCCCAGTGAGGCTTCGGAAAACTTTGTTAGAAAAAATATAGTTGAGTACCTGTGGTAATAAAAAGTAAGAATGTCCAGTCAAAGAATAAAAATAAAGTATATTGCTTCTAGAAGAGGGGCGAAATAAAGGTCTATACAATATCCATTCCATTAAAAAACAACAAAAATGAAAAAAGTAAAAACAATTAACAAAAGGTGTTATATAGAAACCACAGACTAAGATGATAGAAATGAGTTCAAATATGTGAGTAATTCCAATGACTGTTAATCAGCTAAAATCATATGCTTAAAAAAACAGGTATAATTAGGAAAAATACAGTTAAAGTGTATGTACAAGCGATTGCTAAAGCAAAACAGAGTGGGAAGTTGAAAATAAAGGGATGCAAAAAGATACACCCTGTGATTACCTAAAAAGAGCTGGTGCTGCACCAGACAAACTCGACAAACTGCATAGAAGCAAAACGTTGGTGCTGAAAACCGAAGACAAAATCAAAGATCAGAAGATACTATAATCCTGACTTTTGTGTGCTTCTACCTGAAAGCTTTAAAATACATAAAAGAAAAGCTGATAGAATTAGATGATGTAATCAAATCCGAAAATGGTAAATATTCAGGAGTAATGCATTGGTAAGTATATGGGTTATTTTTTTTAACATAATTGATACAATCTAATGGACACATACAAAATAATGACAGTATGCAGCAGATAAAGAATACTTATTATTCCCAAATGCAAAAAAAAGCCATTTCCAAAAACTATTTCAAAGAATGAATAAAAATCAGACATTTTCTCATAACAATGCAGTGTACTTAGAAATCATCAATTAAAAGGTAGCTTTGAAAATCTTATTCTTTTGGAAAAAAGAAAGCATCCTTAAATAATTAAGACATTCAAGAAATGTCATAATGGCAGTTACAAAACATTTTGAAATAAATAGCAATAAGAATAATCCTGACGTAAGCAAAAGGAATTAGAATAAAAGCAGGAAGAAGATAATGAAATATAAGAGCAATGAAAGAGAGGGCCAAATAGGTCTTTGAAAAAAATTAATTTAATAGAGAAACGTGCAGCAAATCTAATCAAGGAAAAAAGAGAAGGGGCAGAAGACGTGCTTGTGACACAAGGTACTTAAAGGAGGTGTAACCGGGTGGAGCATATATTTATCTATCTTTTGTTTGTTTTTTAATTGCATATATTTATGATGTACAACATGACATTTTTATATACCAATTAATGGTGAGATGATTACTGCAATCAAGCAAATTAATATGTCTATCTGTACACCTAGTTACTTTTGCGTGTGTGCGTGCGTGTGTGTGTGTGTGTGTGTGTGTGTGTGTGTGTTAACAGCACCTCAAATTTCTTTTGGCAAATTTCCAGTGTACAGTAGTATGAAGTACAGCCCTCATGCTGTACCTTAGATCTCTAAACTTTTTCATCCTACCTAACTGCAACTCTGTACCCTTTGACCAACATATTCTTACTTCCTTCACCTCCCAGACTCTGGTATCACTGTTCTGCTCTGTTTCTCATGTATTTGACTTTTTTTAGATTCCACATACAAGGGGGATCATGCAGTACTTTTCTTTCTGTGTCTGAAATAGACATTAAAAAAAATCACAATGGCAGAGTGCAATAAATGTTTTGAACACAACTGGAGGCCTAGTTGACATGAATAATTTTATAGCAAGGTATACATTACCAAAACTGAGTTCAGAAAGAACGCACAAGCTGACAAAATGAAGAGCCACCAATAAACGGAAACAGCCATTGAAATGATCATCCCCAATGGAAAGGGGAGCTACAATCTGATCCATAACTCAGCTGAATCTATGCAAGGGCATAACAATCTACATAAGAAACATTACAAAAATTAGAATGAAACATAGAGTCCATATCAATAATTCATATTGATACAATGTCATAAATTTCCCCCCATAAATTTTCCTTCATCATCCATGTTTTCCATCTGTCTTGTGTCATTCTGGTTGGAATTTCTAATGCATTGTCCATCTGCCCATTAAGTTGAACTGTAGAAGTTCCTTTCCCAGGTAGACTTTAGTGTTTCACAGAGTTCGTCAGTGTGCTCCTGTGCCTTGCATCATTATGTCTCTGTGTTCAATCCTCCCAAGTAGCCTACAGACCGGACCATCCCTGGCAACCGCCACTGTGCCCAGCATGAGGAGATACCTGGATATTGGCTCCCTTCCTGCAGTAACCAGCAGTTGTAAGCCATGATGTCTGGGCCAAGTCCCTCCTGGCTGCCGGCTGACTGCAGCCTAACTTGGCACACTGACACATTCCCAGGTCCTTGGACTGCTTGAGGGCAGTCGGTAGAACATGTTCTCTCACTGTCCTGCCTGGCTGTGTGCCCGCTGTGCCTCCAGTCACTGGCAGCTCAGGCCATCCAGCCTGGGGCTTCTAAATAAAAGTGAGGTGTGCCCAGAGGCCCCAGACCACACTCACAGTTGCTGCAGGTGCCGCCTGATCTGCTCGTGTCTCTATCAAACCACTAAGAATTTGTTCTTTCAACGTGCTTATTTTCTGAAGACACTTTAGAACCACGTTTGTTCTTTTAAAAAAGAACAAATTGGAGCAAACAAATACGTGAGTGGTTGCATCATGGCTATGTTAACACTTTTCTCTGACCTTCGTAGAACAAGTTGTGTGCATTGTTTGTAGGTGGATATATTGTTTTTCTTTCTTTTCCAATGAAATACTAGCTGAGTGTATTTTTTTGTTCGTTTCTTGCAGTATATTTGATTGCAGTTTTGTGTAAACTTTTAATATCCTTTTATCAGATATTTATTTGAGAATAAATCATGTTGCTTTGCATAAAATACTCACGTGGGAAAAGGAAAACGAAACTCCATGTGGTTAGAATCAGCATCTGTCTCCCTTCTCTGTTCCTCAGCTGCTGCTCACAGCCTCTCGGTGCTGTCAGTGAAGCCATGGCCTCGGTGCCCTCCGTCGGTTGTCTTCTGGCCAAAAATCAGTATTATCAAAGTAAGTTGTGTCATCACTGGAGGATACCCCTAGACAATATGATCTGAGGTGATGTTTGCAGGAGATTGTTGACCTGTGTATCATTTTACGTTCAGAACTTAAGGGAGAAAACCGACAGCTGTTGCGGTGATAGTGCAGAAAACGGGAGTAGACTTCAGAGACCTCTCTCAACCAAGGCTCATCCCTCAGCTTTAGCTATGTGATATCGATGAAGGTGTTAACATAAATATGTGAGAATAAGATTATGTGTCATGATTATATTTTAATTTATCATACTTTGCTTTTCATAGGATGCATTAAAAAAGATCATTTTATGTAAATAAAATAGTCTTCAATTCCTTAGAAAGTAGGTAATTGCATGACTCTACTTCAAGAATTTTCTAATTTTCATTTTCTGCTATGGATAATAGGTCAGCATTTATCTGGCCAGTTTTATTTTTATTAATCTAACCATCCGTGCATATTCATAGCTGAATAGAAAATTGTAGCTTCTTAAAAAAGATTGAGAAATTTTATAAAATGAAATGAGCATTTCAGAACCAAATTAACATTTGTTGAAAGTATCGATGCCAAGAAAATGTAGAAAGCTCTTATTTCAAGGGTTGTTTGTAGCATAAGAGTTAGAAACACCTATTGACTTATTCTTTTACAAAAAGGTTAAACTATGCCCATTTACCTGGTGTTATTTTATAAATGGACGTTATTTTTATGTTCTGATCTTTAAAAAGACTTATAGGTTTAAAATACAAATCTAATAGAACAAAATACATATTCTTTTAAAATAATTCCTTAATTTCTAAATTTGATAACTTTTGTAAGATTGTAAATATATATATATAGTATTTTCTAGGGTAGTACAATAGAATTCATTCTTGATTTTGTACTTCCTAAGTTTTTATATTTAACATTGGAATATATTTTAAATTGTACATTTATATCTGTAGAGTGAGAGAGAGAGAGGGTTGTCTGCTATGGAAATGAGTATATCTTATTAGTAGAAAATGTAGTATTCTTTATTATGGAAGCTTTTTCATTGATTGATAATTTGATCAGTTTTTTGCTTCATGAATTTATAAGTCCAAATTAAATTATTTCAGGCCAGGCTACTTGAGAGTCCCTGCATGAGTGACACGTGTGTGCTTGTCTGTGAGCCAGATATTTATCTGTTTATCATCACTTACTTCCTACAGAGTCCAGTATTTCTTCAGTTAGTTCTTTAACTGGTTCTTATTCTGTTAACCTCCTAGATGATGGCAAATCCCAACAAGGTACTTAATTTATTTCTACTCGGTGTCACCCTCATTATTTCCCTTTGTTTTTCATCTCTCAAATTTGTTTGATAAGGAAGTGCTATAAATTTTATTTGATAGGGTTACCAGAAGCAGCAGAATCCAGCTGGTGGTTTATATCCTTTTTCTATTTTGAACCTGTACTTTCAAATGAGAGAATAAAAGATGCATCTGCTAGTGGGTGAGTTTTAGCCTTTTCTCATAAGGACATTTCTTCCATGGTGAATGAAACAACGCGTGTAGTAATCGTTGTGTAGCTGGTCAGGGCACCATAGGCCTGTGTCTTGAAGGCAGTGAGGCTTTGACATAAAGGGAGGGGATGACACGGGGGGGAGGGTTCCCTCAGTTTAGTCAACCATCGCTCCTTCTAATTCAGTCACAGAAGAATGATCATTGGAAAGTCATGTGCCAGTTCTTGTCATTGCTTGGGGGGGAATGGATTTGGAATCAGAGGCAAGGTTCTAAATTTGCTTTTCCAATACCTCAGGAAAAGAGTAACCATTGCCTAGCTGCTATCCTGGATCACCCGACTGCTGGTTTTGACTAGCTACTGTATTACGCCAGTTACTAGAAGGAAGATTGAATTGGTGGGTTTGTAGATAGTGATTTCCATTCAGTTTGAATTTTAACACACCAAATAACACAGTTGTTATTCTAATTTTTAAAAAGTACTTGATTTATTTTTTAGACACTTTAATGACTAGTTGAATAAATAATAATGAAGTCCATGGATTCTGATGTTAAAGCATAATGGTTTTGATTAATTTTCTGCATAAGTTTGAAATAGGATCAATGTTTAAAATAATTTTTAAAATCAATGTAAGGCTAATTGTTGAAAAAAGGTTTTCTTTACTCTATCAAGTTTATTGATTTGAATTATCTAGGAAGTGTTTTCTTTATTTCTCCACCTTACTTTGACTATAAAAACAACCTAAATTACCGATAAGCACATTACAGCTAATCATCTTTGTGCTGCTATTCGATGAACATCTTGGTAATAGCTGACTATTTTATACAGCACTGATAGTTGAATCTGACAGTCAAGACACTCTACCTGCTGCGGTGCTACACAGGTGGACCCTGCCCTTGAGCGCTCCAGCTATTCTGAGGACTCCTCTCCATTGTAAGAGGACAAAAACCTGCTTGAGACCTCATCTATGAGACAAGCACACATCGGCCTCCGATAGAGAAACATTTGGGCATTATTCTCAATGCTAAGATTATCGCTGGGAGTGGCATCAGCTACATGAAGGATATTTGAAAAGCATGCCTTTAGAAACATGTGACCTTTTAAAGCACTGAGAGTCTTTAAATGTACAGATTTATATGAAGTAGCCCTCTCATTATCTGTATTATTTTCATTTAAAAAATTTGTTAGACTCTTTTTATGTCTGCTGAATGATTTATTATGGTTTAAAGGGCTCTGGATTCAGAAATATAGAAAAGAGTTGCAAAAATTGCATTTTTAATCAGGAAAGTTGGAAATAGCAAACACATTCGTAAAAATTTTAAATTAAATTAAACCTAAATTAATTAAATTAACATTAAATTAAATTAAATACCTGTTAAATACAATACCACACATATAATTTGGTTATTGTGTAGACTTTAAAATTTATGATTATAAATAATATTTAAAAACATGGAAAACTATACAATGTGAGTGAAAAAAGCAGGATAATGTACTATCAATGAGGTGATTTTCATTGTGTTCAAAAGTTACATATGTATAAGAATAGACTGGAAGGAACTATAGCAAAATGGTAACAGAGACTATCTCTGGAGATAAGGTCATTACGGGTGAGTTTCATTTTCTTCCTTACATATTTGTCTGTATCTTCAAATTTCCTACTATGACAAGTTTTTGTGTATAAGTAGAAAATAATAAATGTTAACATAAAAAGAAACACTGAAATAAATTTTCTCAATGTGTATATTCTCTACATTGAGTAGAATATTCCCTGTTTCCCTCTATATTGGGTAGATAATACTTTATGAGTTTCATTTGAAAAGTTTTGTACACAGTTTGTAAATATTTTTTGATTTAGATATTAGGGGTACCTAACTCACTTAGAGGTAGGTATCACTACGGTCTTATGTGGTTAATGTTGCACTGAACATGCAACGGAGCACACATGATCATTTGTTAGTAGGACTATCTTCCTACCCAACTACATGACCACAACAGAGCATCAAGACTGCCCATTCATCGTGATGGACACACTACTGACTGATCATTTACTCTTTCCAAATGGGAAAGGCATTTCTTCAATTTTATGTTTCCCTGTCACTTCACTGTCTAGTGAAGGGACTCAAATATCACTTTGTCCCATATCATTGTTTACCTATTATTGCTTTCTTGTTATTGCCTACACGCATGCTTCCTTTTTATATATTTGGAGAGGCAGATTAAATTTTTGGAGTATATATTTCATTTGGTTTTAGTCTAAAATTAAATCACAGCGATTAAAGACTGATTATTTTTAAAGTGAGAGAAAAATATGATGAAACAAAATGGTGAATTGTGGGAGGTTCTGTGTTAACTTTAGTAGTATCAACAAATTCCTTTTTTCTTAACCACTTGGTATACGTATGAACAGATTTTTTAGGTCATTTGATGAGTTTCCCAAAGTAGGTTAGTGTGTTAGTGCATTTTCTGTTGCTTCTAAAAGAATACCTGAAACTGGGTAATTTATAAAGAAACAGAATTTAGTTCTTTCAGTTTTGGAGGCTGGAAAGTCCAGGACCCAGGAAACGCATCTGGTAAGGTCCTTCTTCCTGGTGAGGAGTCTCTGCAGTGTCCTGTGGTGATGTGGAGTATCACACAGCAAGAGCTCAGCAAGAGCATGCTAGCATGCTTCTTCCTCTCCTTGTAAAGCCAGGAGCCCACTCCCATGATAACCCACTTATCCACAGAATGGATTAACCTACTCATGAGGGCATAATCCTCACTATCCAATCACCTCCCAATGGCTGCACATTTCAATACTGCCACATTGAGATCGAGCTTCCACACGAGGTTTGGAGGGGACAAACATTCAGACCACAACAGTTAGCAAGTTGGTATTTACCTTGTTTACTCAGAAAGATATCATTTGTTAAATTGCATTTTTTTGGTGGGCTTATGTTTTGTAGCATTTTGAATATGCCAAAAAATACAGCTTTTATATTAGTTTGGATTAGTGTTGCTGCTTCTGAAAGTTATCTAAAGTAGTTGAGTTTTAAGACTTTAAATCAAACATACTGTGAGTATATATAGCTATAAAGCATGTCATAAAACATTTTAGAGTGGTTGTGTATACACACGCACATACACACATACATGTGTGTGAAGACAGACAGACAGATACATGGATAGAAGAAAGGATGTTTCTGGATAGATATCCTGAAGGAAAAGAATATAAGGAATCTTTTTGGGAAAGTTAAAGTGAACTCCTAAGATGATTAAAAATTGGAAGGATTCCTGCAGCTGTCCCATAGTTTCTACAGAGTTAGGATGAAAATGAATAGAACAAACAGTCTTCAATTAAATCTAGGTAATTTCTTCTAATGTACTAGAAAACACTTTGGCACTGTCTTTAAAAAGTACCTCACAGATAGGTCTCTGCATAACTGTGTTATTTTAATTAAAACATCTCCTGCCTGCCTTTGCTGCCTGCCGGGTGTATAATCCACAGTGAAGGCTAGATGTGTAAGGAGGTGTCGTAACTCCAGCTTACTGGAGGTGTGCTGTGACCATTCTGATCTGATATAACAAAATGTTATTTGACTTGGTTAGGATGTCATATGAAATGCAACAGGCTTTCACAATTTCTTCTCAGGTATTGTGAAATTATATGCTGGGGTTCCTTCCACTGTTTTTTAAAATCGTGGAAGGTTTTGATAGCAGGTTCCAAGTTATTGACCCCACGTCCTTTACAGATAAAACCACCAGTAGCCAACCCATCAATCCTCACTACAGTAAAAATTCTTTAACTGAAATTTGTCTACTTGGTGATTCACACATTTTGTGGAATTTAGGGATCTATGAAGCAAAGCTGCAGAATTCTATTTGGCTATTAAAGGGTGATGATAGCCAAAATTACTTTAAAGAGTGAAAATAATTTGTCAGATTGAATGAATAGAGCTAAAAGTCTGACTCATGGAAACTTAAGAAATGTGAAGAGTCACAATTTGTGCAATTTGCCTATGAAATCCTCTCACTTAACATGTCAAAGCCAAGCTCATGACCTTAATGCCTTCCAATGTCTCCTTGTAGCATCTTCTCTCTTGGAGAGTGACAGCACCACTGCTCATCAGCTCAAGCAAGTGGCAAGCTGTCCTTGACACCTTCCTTCATCTCCAGTCCAACACCAAGTCCTTTCAGTTTTATTTCTTTAATGTTTCTGGGATCTGTCTACTTACTTTCGTTTCCACCAGCACTACCTGAATCCAGAGTTCCATCACTTCTACCCTGGGATACTGCCATGACCTCTGAAGTGGTCTACCTACACCATTTTTATCTCTCTCCCAGTGAATGCCCTCCACAGAGTCGCCACATCATCTTTACAGTTGTACTCCCCTGTGAACACACAAGTACAGACATTCACACGTTCACACACACACACATATACACACACGCACTCTCTCTCTCTCTCACACCCACACACACACATTCACACACACACAGGATTCGATAGCTCCTGTTGTGTCCTGGCTAAAGCCCAGCGCAGTCCAGCCCTGCCAGTCCCCCCATCCATTC
>NW_007734332.1:22073-23330 GCF_000696425.1 Galeopterus variegatus | reverse complement strand
TAATGTTTCTGGGATCTGTCTACTTACTTTCGTTTCCACCAGCACTACCTGAATCCAGAGTCCATCACTTCTACCCTGGGATACTGCCATGACCTCTGAAGTGGTCTACCTACACATTTTTATCTCTCTCCCAATGAATGCCCTCCACAGAGTCGCCACATCATCTTTACAGTTGTACTGCCCTGTGAACACACACGTAGACATTCACACGTTCACACACACACATTCACACACACACGCACACACACACACGCGCACACACTCACACACACAGGATTTGATAGCTTCCTGTTGTGTCCTGGCTAAAGCCCAGCGCAGTCCAGCCCTGCCAGTCCCCCCATCCATTCCTGCACCCTACTCCTGCCAGCTTCCTGTGTTCTCACCCACCAGCCTCTTCCTGACCCTCACACACATCATCTTCCCTGTCATTACAGGGTCTTTCCATAGGCTGTGCCCTCAGCTTAGAATCTCTTCACTTAGTTAATGCCTGCTCATCTTCTAAATCTTCGCTCAAAAGTCACTTCCTCAGAGAAATGTTTTCCAACCTCCATGACAGTTTCCATCATCAGCTCTGACAGCCCATATCTCTCTTTCCTAGCGCTGGTCATGGTTATAACTGTCCTTGGTTTGCATAGTTATTTGATCATTATAGGTTTTATCCTCTACATTGTAGACAGCACGAGGGCAAGCATCAAGGGTCATGTCTGCTTTGCTCAACATTGTATACCCAGTTTCCAACATTTTTAAAAACACTTGTCAAATGAATGACAATGATTCTTCAGCCAGGACCGGTCCCTCCCTCAGAAAGTATTGCAATCCTTACGGAGGAGTAAATTCTAAGTCAATAAAGAAGTAAAGAAAATATGTTCCGACAGTGGTAAATGCTGTAAAGGAAATAAAACAAGGTGCTGTGCTGGAGAGTGACTGAGCTAGGACGAGGGAGAGGCAGGGCCACTCTGACTGGTGTAGTGAGGAAAGGACTCGAGGAGAAGACGGCACTGGGACTGCATCCTGAAGGAGGAGAAAAACGCTCTGGACAGAAAAAATAGCCGGTGCAATTTATTACTCTCTGCATAGCGTATCCCATCTCTTGTTACGCTGTTGTCAAGAGGCAGCTGCTTTGGAAGAATTTGGCATCTCCCATGTGGAGGTCAAATTGTTCCCAGCTAAACTCCAGATGAGAGATGGTGAGGTTTCGGGGGTGATCTATGAACTGTGCGAGTTTACCCTGCACAGCGGCATGCGTGTGCACTGGCC
>NW_007734332.1:19950-21756 GCF_000696425.1 Galeopterus variegatus | reverse complement strand
AGAACTAGAAAAAAGGAGTGTTCCATAGTCTTCCTCCTTACTCAGTATGTTAGGAGGAACATGTTTCAATTCCGGTGTCTGAAAAATTTTCCCCTATTACAGTCTGATTGTTTGGTCTCAGAGGCTAAGAAGAAAGCATAGGATGTGTTTCTAATAAGTGAATTCAAACAACTTTTATTCAACCTTTAAAAACAATTTAATTAAATTCCACATATTTATTTCATTTATTCAGAAAAAAAGAATGTATTTTTGTTATAGTTTTTTCTAAATGGGTTACTTATAACAGTTTTGCTTCATTTAAAAAAAATCAAGTGTATTATGTGTTTGGCTGCTAAGCATTTAAAAAAAATTCAAGTGTATTGGAGTTTGTTTACCTCCAAGTTATAAACAGCAAATATATTAAATCCTTTGCAGTCTAGTGATTATTTGATTAACAGCCAACTGGAATGTAAGCTTCATAAATATTTTATCCTTTTCACATGCCTAGCAGAGGTTTTCAAATTAATGAATGAATGGTTACTGGAACTATGATTTGTATGTCAAATCACTACAAAGTGTAGGATTTTGAAATTATTGTGCAAGGAAGAGTAACATTTTATTTTCAGATAAAGTAACTTTGAAAATATTTGTGCAATCTCAAGATGCACATTTAGGAAACTTCCCATCTTTGAATTTCAAGATAAATTTTGCCATGAAAAGAGAAGACAGATACAACCCATTAATGTAAACTGATCATTTTACTTTATTCTTTTTCATCCCATGTGGATTTCACATATTCGTTTATTTATTTACTGTAGACATTGCTTAATATTCTGGAAGGAGACTGTATTGTTTTCTTTCCATTCTGCAGAAAACAGCCTTCTACCTTTATACATTTGGCTGCTACTCACTGCTGTCCCTGAGCTAGGAGCACACTTGAGTCTGCTCTATAGCAAATGTAACATCTCAATTGGTTCTGAATTGCAGACTCCACATGAGTTAGTCTTCTGTGTTGAAAGCAAAGTAGGCTTCATTTAAAGTAGGAGTGTAAGACTGGAATAAGAATTTGGCCATCTGTTGAGATTAATTTTTCTTACAGAAATTAAAAGTTTAACCAATCTGTAACTGGCCAGTTAATTCTGATCCAACTAACAAATATTTTATTTCTGAAAACCACCTTTTTTAAAAACACTATTCCATAATCATCCTCCTTTCAAAATTCTAGAAAATGTTAAATTTTAGAGAGCCAGATCTCTCTCCAGCTAATTATTCTAATTAGTTATTTACAGCATTTGGGTGAAGCACACCTCCTGTTTCTTCAAATGGCAATAATGACTTCTGTAAGCTAAATAGCTGAAAAGAAAAGAACTCAGAGAGAAAGGCTGGAAGTGCATTACAACAGGATGCAACACAGGAAGGGCCTTGGCTGCTGCTGAAGACACGATTCATTTCAGCAAAGCTTCCACCCTGTACTCCTCATGATTTGTGGGTCCTGTGAGTCACGTGGGGACTGTGATAAAATGCAGATGGTAGTCCCCACCTCCAGAAACCCTACAACAGTAGTCCTGAAGTGAGGCCTAGGAATCACGCTCTCTAATGAGGGCACCAGTGATTTGTGTTTATGTGGAGTAACGCTTCATTAGATTGCACATTGGCCAAACTTCAACCGTCCCTCTGCCCAAACTGAGGAAACAAGCTGCTTCTGCTTAGTGTGACCATAATTTTAGGTGCAAAAGCACAATAGAATGAGACATTGAGCGATTCTGGAAACAAAATCATCTAAAATAAAAAGACTATTTCAAATGAGGAAGGGCTTCTGCTTTTGTT
>NW_007734332.1:17483-19685 GCF_000696425.1 Galeopterus variegatus | reverse complement strand
GTGTGACCATAATTTTAGGTGCAAAAGCACAATAGAATGAGACATTGAGCGATTCTGGAAACAAAATCATCTAAAATAAAAAGACTATTTCAAATGAGGAAGGGCTTCTGCTTTTGTTAAGCACACATAAGTGATCACTTCAAAGATTGTAAGAAGAGCTGGAATTTGGAAAGATTATCCAATTTTGTGGGTAGTTTGCTTTTACATCCTCAAATGTTAATGATTACAGACTACTGCTAATTTTAAATTAAAATTCTTTTCTTTTTAGTTTCTAATTTATTCATGAGATAAATGCAATCTAAGAATGATAATTTTTTTTTCCAATTTATCTCCATTACACAGTTGTCATATAAAACATACATTATGTTTATGCTTATCTGGTAATAATCTTCTGTCATTCTGTGACATATGGCTATAAAAATAAATACAGAGAACTGGCCTAAAAGTATTTTCAAAAACAGCAGCACATGAATGAAATCATTGTAAATTAGGAGAATTATCTGGAAGAGGAGATGTGTGCTGACTTCACCAAGCATTATTCCAGGGAGCTATTTGTTTCATTTATTCAGTGATGATTTCTTGGCTGTCTGCCATGTGCCAGGTGCCCAATGGGTTTCGATCTCACCTCATTCTCATTTCACATGAGTAGAAGAAGAGAGAACATTCTTCCTGAGATGCCAGGGCAGGCAGATAATCACACTTGTTCTGCAAAGAAAGAGCTGAGGGAATTAAAGTCTACTAAATGCCTGCCTAAGATGTTTGCAAATTGAGGAAAGGTAGAAGGGAAGAATAACTAGTATGCTGAAGTTAAAAATAGCTCCTGTGGCTTTAACCTTAAGAAAGTGCAACAGTAGGAATATTTGAAATAGCTTTAAAGAAGGAATAAAGAAAAACTTATATTTGTGATTTTTATTATTGCACGTGGTTTCATAATATGTTTTATATCTTAAGAACGATCTTCTTAAAAAGAATTCAGATTTTTTTGTGTTCTTTCAAAATGTAAAATCTCTAAAACCACACACACCACACTCATCCAAAGACTCCTAAAATAGAATAAAATTTAGCAACACTTATGGGAATTGATATGTAAAGCACTTACTTTTTATTTTGGAATGTGTTCGTACAAAGCTGTCCAATTAATAATGATCACACTTATTTGTTATTGCAATTATTCTAATTGTAGCAGTGTACCATACATATTAAGGCTGTATTGTGATCACAAATTCAGTTAATCTCGCGTTTAACAATACTTGTAGTTTTAAAATTATTGGAAACAATTTTAAAAACTTATAGAATTTCAAAGTACTTCATCAGTACTAAGAATTATACAGATGAAAGGTCCTATTTTTATTAGAGTCAAATTAAAAATCTAAGCTGGCTAGAGGGCAGGACTGCTTGTGTGGGGTTAGGTCACTTCACTTGGTCAGGGATGAGGAGGATGAGTGTGTGTGTGTGTGTGTGTGTGTAGGTGAGCAAAGACACAACATGTGATTTTAGAATGTAGTTTCCTCCTAACTGAAGTGCGTGATCAAGAACCGGTTATTTTTAAGTGGATGTCTGTCTATACTACTATCACAAGTATATAACACTGATCTAGGCACCTGGGGTGCAACAGGGATGAAACAGGATTCTTGACTGTCAGACGCTTCTAACAAGGTTTTTTGTAAAATAACAATTTATTGAGAATAAGTACTGTGTGCATGAAGCATACCTCTCAAATGAAACAAAAGAGAATAATTTGAAAAGTGTGTCTCTCCCTCTGTTTTGCCCCAAATCCAGTTCCTATACTCTGAAACAATAGTTATGAGATTCTCATGTGTACTTGAAACAATATTTTCAACATTTACAAAATTACAAATACAAATAGATACAGATGTGGAAATTTTTTAATGGGAGCAAGCTGACCAAACCATATTGTGCTTTTTGTTTTAAATTTAATAAATAGTAAGAACTTTCCATAATAGTCCTAGTATTGTACCCCATTTGAAACTGTTTAAAATTAGCTGAAACTGGCTTTATTTCCCTATGTCAATTCGCTTCAAAGTTATCTTGCAGGGTGTGAGCTGAGCATGCACAGAGAGAGGATCTTGACCTCCAGATGACCACAGGTACTGCAGGAACCTGAAAATCCTTCACCAAGGGACTAGACTCTGACCTAACCAATCTCAGCTCTTGACTTACCAGCCAATGACTCTTTGCCTA
>NW_007734332.1:16249-17097 GCF_000696425.1 Galeopterus variegatus | reverse complement strand
GACTAGACTCTGACCTAACCAATCTCAGCTCTTGACTTACCAGCCAATGACTCTTTGCCTAGTCATATGGACTGATTTGGAGCCAGCCAATCAGTCTTACCTCATTAACATGTGTGGCCTGATTTGGAACTGTCCAATCCATACTCACCATGTCATATGGCCTAACTTGGGGCTAGCCAATCTACTATCACCCTCTTATATGTCCTGACTAGGAGCTAGCCATCAGGGATACCAAATACTCCATAAAGCCTGTATAGCCCCTGGATCTGGGAGACAGATTTAGGTGCCTTGCCTCCTGTCTCCATGCTGGTCATCTTGTGAAGTAAAGCTCCTTTCTTTTCTCAAAACCTGGTGCCATGGTATTGGCTTTCAAATGCATCAGGCAACAAGCTCTTGTTCTGTAACATATTGTTTTAATGACAATTTGATCCAAGTGGAAACCTAAAATTTATTAAAAGAATCTACTAAGAGAACAAAAAGAAATCAGCCAAGTGTGTGGCGACCAGAGAAGCACCAAGCTGGAGAGGCCCGAGTCCCACGGAGACCACGTGCCAAGTGGCACAGTGCGTGCTGAGCAGGTAGGCCTCGCCACCACCAGACCCCATACCCAGCTCGGCCGAGTGTGCACTGGCCAGAGAGGCACCTCCCTGGAAAGGCCAGAGACCTGTAGCAACCACATGCCTGAGGTGCCAGTGGGTGACCAAGCAGACACTGAGGCAGCTGTGCCAAATTGGCAGCCCTGGCAGGATCTTAGCCAGACAATAATGTCAAATCACTGGACCGTGAGATCCCTTTCCACAATGACTAAACATCAAAGGAAAGATACCAGAAATATGAAAAATCAAGAA
>NW_007734332.1:15080-15426 GCF_000696425.1 Galeopterus variegatus | reverse complement strand
CAGAAGGGGAGGAAAAAGGAGTTTGCATTGAAAACATATTCAACAAAATAGTGGCAGAAAATTTCTCAGGTACAGGAAAAGACACAGATCTTCAGATTCAGGAAACTCAAAGATCCCCAACTGTATTCAACCCAGAAAGGAATTTTCCAAGACATGTTATAGTCAAATTGGCAAAACTCAAAGATCAAGAGAGAATCTTAAAAGCTGCGAGAGAGAAGTGTCAAATCACCTCTAAGGGAGCCCCAATCAGAATAACATAAGACTAATCATCACAAACCACAAAAACCAGAAAGGAATGGGATGATATATTCAAACTACTAAAAGACAGAGATTGCCAGCCAAGAAT
>NW_007734332.1:11796-14824 GCF_000696425.1 Galeopterus variegatus | reverse complement strand
CCCACAAGGCTATCCTTCCGAAATGAAAGGTAAATAGTATATTTCTCAGACAAACAAAAACTGCGGGAGTTCACTACCACACGACCACCCTTACAAGAAATTCTCAAGGGAGTAGTAGGTTTGGTACCTGAAAAATAACTACCACTGCCATAAGAATTCAAGAAAAATGAAAACCCACTAGTAAAATAAAAATGCCAACAATGAAGAGAGAAAGAAAGGTTTATCTACAACCCAAGAAACCAAAAATCAGAAAGAAAGAAGCAAAAGACACTTAAGACATCCAAACAAAAATCAATAAAATGTTAGGAGTAAATCAACACTTTTCAATAACAACTTTTAATGTAAAAGGATTAAATTCCCCAATCAAAAGACACAGACTGGATGACTGGATTAAAAAGGAAGACCCAAATATATGTTGCCTTCAAGAGACCCACTTCACCTATAAATACTCACATACACTAAGAGTGAAAGGATGGAAAAAGATTTACCATGAAACAGAAATGAAAAATGAGCTGGAGTAGCTATTCTTATATCTGATAAAATAGACTTTAAACTAAAAACCATAAAAAGAGATAATGAGGGCCACTACATAACGATAAAAGGATTTATTCATCAAGAAGACATAACAATCATAAATACATATGCACCCAATGTTGGAGCAGCCAGATTTATAAAGCAAACTCTATTAGACCTAAAGAAGGAAATAGGGACCTGAACACCCCACTATCAATATTGGACAGATCATCTAGGCAAAGAATCAGCAGAGAAACACAAGATCTAAACAACACTCTAGACCAATTGGACTTGGCAGATATCTACAGAACATTTCATCCATCAACCTCAGAATATTCATTCTTCTCATCAGCACATGGATCATTCTCTGGGACAGGTCATGTGTTAGGTCACAAATCAAGTATCAACAAATTCAAAAAAATTGGAATTATCCCGTGTATTTTTTCAGACCACAATGGATTAAAATTAAAAATCAATAACAAATGAAATTCTGGAAACTACACAATCACATGGAAATTAAACAGCATTCTACTTAATGACATATGGGTCCAAGAAGAAATCAAACAGGAAATCAAAACATTTCTTGAAACTAATGAAAACAATGATACATCATACCAAAACCTGTGGGATACTGCAAAGACAGTTCTAAGGGGGAAATTTATTGCATTAAATGCTTACTCCAGAAGAATGGAAAGATGGCAAGTGAACAACCTAATACTTCACCTTAAAGGACTAGAAAAACAAGAACAATCCAAACCCAAAGTTAGCAGACAGAAAGAAATCATTAATATCAGAGCAGAACTTAATGAAATTGAAGCCCAGAAAACAATACAGAAGATCAATGAATCAAAACATTGGTTTTTTGAAAAGATAAATAAAATTGGCAAGCCATTAGCACAGCTAACTAAAAAAAGAAGAGAGAAACCCAAATAACAAAAAATAGAAATGAAAAGGTGATATTACAACCGATACATCTGAAATACAAGGAATCATTAGAGACTACTATTAACAACTATATGCCAACAAATTTGAAAATCTGGAGGAAATAAATAAATTTCTGGACAAACACAAACTACCAAAACTGAGCCAAGATGATAGAGAAAATCTGAACAGACCAATAACAATAAAAGAGATTGAAGCTGTTATCAGAAGGCTCCCAACAAAGAAAAGCCTAGGACCAGATGGATTCACAGCAGAATTCTACCAAACATTCAAAGAGGAACTGACACCAATTCTCTACAAACTATTTCAAAAGATTGAAACAGAGGCAATTCTCCCAAACTCATTCTATGAAGCAAACATCACCCTGATACACAAACTAGGTAAAGATACAACAAAAAAAGAAAACTACAGGCCAATATCCTTGATGCATATATATATGCAAAAATCCTCAATAAAATACTAGCTAACAGAATACAGCAACACATTCACAAAATTATAGACTATGAACAAGTGGAATTCATCCCAGGGATGCACAGTTGGTTCAACATATGCAAATCAATAAATGTGATACACCATATCAATAAAATCAAAGACAAGGACTATATGATTATCTCTATAGATGCTGAAAAAGCATTTGATAAAATTCAACACTCATTCATGATAAAGACTCTCTACAAGTTAGGTATAGATGGAAAGTATCTCAACATAATTAAAGCCGTATATGATAAACCCACTGCCAATATCATCCTGAATGGGGAATAAGAACAGGAACTAGACAAGGATGCCCACTCTCACCATTCCTATTCAACATAGTGTTGGGAGTGCTAGCCAGAGCAATCAGAGAATCAAAGGAAATAAAGGACATCCAGATTGGAAAAGATGAAGTCAAAGGATTCCTGTTTGCGGAAGACATGATACTATATATCGAACTGCCTAAAGCCTCAACAAGAAAACTACTGGAATTGATAAATGATTTGAGCAAAGTTGAAAGATACAAAATCAACACACAAAAATCAGTAGCATTTCTATTCTCCAATAGTGAACATTCAGAAAGAGAAATCAAGAGAGCAAGCCCATCTACAATACCCACCAAAAAAAATAAAATATTTAGGAATAGAGTTAACCAAGGATGTGAAAAATCTCTATAATAACTACAAACCAATGCAGAGATAAGTTAAAGAATTCACAAGAAGATGGAAAAATATCCCATGCTCTTGGATTGGAAGAATCAACATTGTGAAAATGTGCATACTACCCAAAGTGATGTACAAATTCAATGCAATCCCCATCAAAATTCCGATGACATTGTTCTCAGAAATGGAAAAAAAACTATCCAGACATTTATATGGAATAACAAAAGACCACGCATAGCCAAAGCACTTCTGAGCAAAAACAATGAAGCTGGAGGCATAACACTACCTGACTTTAAACTATACTACAAAGCTATAATAACCAAAACAGCATGGTACTGGCATAAAAACAGACACACTGATCAATGGAATAGAATAGAGAATCCAGAAATCAACCCACACACCTACAGCCATCTGATCTTTGACAAAGGCACCAAGCCTAT
>NW_007734332.1:7538-10954 GCF_000696425.1 Galeopterus variegatus | reverse complement strand
ACTGGGGAACAGACTGCCTCTTCAGCAAATGGTGCTGGGATAATTGGATATCCATATGCAGGAGAATGAACCTAGACTTATATCTCTCACCATATATTAAAATCAACTCAAAATGGATTAAAGAATTAAATATACACCCTGAGACAATAAAACTTCTTAAAACATAGGAGAAACATTTCAGGAAGTAGGACTGGACACAGACTTCATGAATATGGCCCCAAAAGCATGGGCAACCAAAGGAAAAATAAACAAATGGGATTATATCAAACTAAAGAGCTTCTGCATAGCAAAAGAAACAATTAACAGAGTTAAAAGACAACCAACAGAGTGGGAGAAAATATTTGCAAAATATACTTCTGACAAAGGATTAATATCCAGAATATACAAGGAACTCAAACAACTTTACAAGAAAAATAACAAGCAACCCAATTAAAAAATGGGCAAAAGAGCTAAATAGGAATTTCTCAAAGGAAGATTATGAATGGCCAACAGACACATGAAAAAATGCTCAACATCACTCAGCATTCAGGAAATACAAATCAAAATCACACTTAGATACCATCTCACCCCAGTTAAGATGGCTAATACCCAAAGGACTGTGAATGATAAATGCTGGTGAGGTTGCAGAGAAATAGGAACCCTCCTATACCTTTGGTGAGACTGCAAAATGGTGCAGCCTCTATGGAAAATGGTATGGAGGTTCCTCAAACAATTGCAGATAGATCTACCATATGACCCAGCTATCCCACTGCTGGGAATATACCCAGAGGAATGGAAATTATCAAGTCAAAGATATACCTGTTCTCCAATGCTCATTACAGCACTATTTACAATAGCTAAGAGTTGGAACCAGCCCAAATGTCCATCATCAGATGAGTGGATACAGGAAATATGGTCTGTCTACACAATGGAATACTACTCTGCTATAAAAAGAATGAAATACTACCATTTGCAACGACATGGATGTACCTAGAGAGAATTATATTAAGTGAAACGAGTCAGGAACAGAAAGAGAAATATCACATGTTCTCACTTACTTGTAGGAGCTAAAAATAAATAAGTAAGTAAATAAATACACAAATAAACTGGGGGTGGGGGGAAGAAGACATAGCAATTACAATTCCTGGAAGTTGATACGACAAGTGAACAGAAAGGAGGTTGTTGGGAGGGAGGGGGGATGGGAAAGAGGAAGGGAGGTTGTGGTAATGGGCCACAATAATCAACCACATTGTATATTGACAAAATAAAATAAAATTTAAAAAAATATATATACATATATATATAATATCTAAACCATTAAATAGATAAACCAATAAATAAATTAGCACAGTTATAGAATAACATCGATGAGTAGTAATAAAATAGAACAATTGTAACAATAAAAAAACCCAAAACTTTTGATAAAAGGCTTATTATTAGATCTTGTGTTTCTATAGCATAGCTTCTGAATTAACTTTAAAATGTTCTGCCTTGTTCTCCAATCCTGTCCATGTTGTTGCAAATAACAGAATTTCTTTCCTCCTTAAGGCTGAGTAGAATTCCATTATGCATTATGTACGTATGCCACATTTTCTTTATACATTCATTCACTGATGAACACTTAGGTTGATTCCATAACTTGGATATTGTGAATAGTGCTGCAATGAACACAGACATGCAGATCTCTGAGATACTGATTTCCAACCTTCTTGGTAAACACCCAGAAGTGGGATTGCTGGATCACATGGTAGCTCTATTTTTAATTTTTTGAGGCACTACCATATAGTTTTCCATATTGACTTACACTCCCACCAACAGTACACAAAGTTTCCTTTTTCTCCACATCCTCACCAACCCTTGTTACCTTTTCTCCTTTTAATAATAGCTGTTCTAACAGGTGTGAGGTCATATGCTAAGGAAAATAAGCCAATCACAGAAAGAGAAATACCACATGTTCTCAGTTATATGTGGAATCTAAAGAAGTTGAGCTCATAGAAGCATAGAGTGGAATGGTGGTCACTGGAGGCTGGGCTGGGGCGAGGGGGGCTAACAGTCTAGGGTGCAAAGCCCCCGTCAGAGAGGAGGAATAAGTTTGATTGCTGTTGTTCATATCTATTGCACAGTGTGGTGAACGGAGCTAACAATTAGTACTGCACACTTCAGTATCTCTAAGAGAGCAGATCTCAAAAGTTCTCATCACAAAAAGTGTCAAATATTTGATTTGATGGATAAGCTAATTAGCTTGATTTAGTCATTCCACTTTGTACTCAAAAATTACAACACCATCTTGTACCCCATTAATATATACAGCTATTATTTGTCAATATATTTTTAAAAGTTTTAAATGTGCTGTAATGCACCAATTGGCAAATCTTCTTGGCCTTAATTAACATCAGGGCTAAAATTAGTTATTACTGGTGATCCTACTAAATTTAGGCGAAGTACTTCCTATGATTTTAGGGGAGTTCTTGAACATGAATAGAGAACAAACAGATATGCCTCACCTTAACCACTAGAACTATTTCCAATGGTCAAAATACTTGTTCCCCTAAGGCACCCCATAGTGGGGATGGGTACTCTCAGCCAATGAGTAGTTAAGCTAAAATTAAGTTTTTAGAACTTACAAATTGTCATGCAAAAATGGGACCCCATGAACCTTACTTGCCTTCGGTGAAAGACAATATGGTCCAATATAAATTAAACAGGGCCTTCGAGGATTGAAACCCACTATATAGGAGCTATTTATAGCTCCACCCTGTGGAAGGGTGATTATCTCAATGGCTCAATTCAGCCTGTTGTTAAAGCTGGAAGAGTAAATAGTGCCTATGGTAGATTCCTGCACCTTAATTCTGTGGTCTCGCTCATTAAGGCCCCCATACACAAAATTATTGAAACTAATGACTCCATCCAATCAGCAGTTGGTAGATATTTTGCTATACATAATAGATTTGGCAAATATGTTCTGTTTGACTCCTCTTTCAACAGCTTCTCAGCTGCAGTCTGCCTCCATCCTGGCTAGACTTCCCCTGGGATACTCCAGCAACCTTGCCAGTGTGCACAGTCTTTGCAGGCCGGGTATTAACTGTGTCCACCCCACTCCAGGAGCACAGATAGGACACTATATCGATGACATCCTCCTCCAAGGAGGTGCCTCTGGGCCACTCATTCAGGGCACACAAATACTCACAGAGAAGCTACAAAATGTGGATGGGTCATTGTCTCATACCGAGCACAAGGTTCTCAATCTCAGTTAAATTCTTGAAAATTATGGGCTGCTCCATTCCTGAGACTATCAAGAAACAGCTCTTGAGCCTCTCAGCACTCACAACCTCTTTTAAGCATTTGGGTTCTGGAGGGAACATATTCCTCATTTAGAAATTTTATGTAACCCCGTTTGTGCTAGTACTTGCAAATCAGCCCACATTAAATGGAGCCCC
>NW_007734332.1:0-7171 GCF_000696425.1 Galeopterus variegatus | reverse complement strand
CCCCTCCAACAAAAGATTCTAGAACCTGTTCAAATTTCAATTCAACAGGCTTTCGCATTATACACCCCCCTCCACACGCCCCTGAAACTCCTTTATAGTAGAGGCTTTAGCAACCTCCTCCTGTGCTTTCAGAAGTTGCTGGGCATTCCATGAGGACCGGAAACTGCTTAAAGTCATCTGATGCAAGAAGCTGCAGTCCTCAGCCCTTTGCTACATGCCATCAGGGTGCAACTACTGCCTGCGTCCTGGGCTTTCTGGAAAGAGAGGATCTCACAGTCCCTGAGCCTGAGACCCTCTGTGCCCAGCTGCCCATATACCTTGGGTCATGAAAGTAGCCCTCACAAACTTGGCATGGCTACTGAGGCCTCCTTGCTACAGCCAATCCTGGCTCTCTAGAGTATCCATCTGCAAGGGAAGTGTGTGGCCTCCTCTGCCCTCAGTCCTTTGGCATAGTCTAGAAGGTTGTCACCTCTCTCCCAGACCCCTCGGGTTCCTGGGGAGCTCCTTGGGATCAATGGAATGAGCAGCACTTTATAAATGGCACCACCACTGTTACACATGATGGGGCTCACTGGAAAGCCCCCGCTCTTCCCCTCTCATCCAAGATGCCCTGATAAAGGATGGCATCAAGGACATGCCTTGGCCAACAAATGGCCCCATCTATGAAGAACTCTGGGAATCTCTTCCTTTGCAGAGACCAGCCTTGGTTTGAGTGTCCCCCCAAACGTGGCCCCCACTGTGCCCCACTGTGTTAAAAAAATGGGAAATCCTATTATAGTAATTGAAAGGTGGGGCCTTGAAGAGGGGATTAGATTGCAGGACCATGCCATAGTGAATGGATCAAAAACAGAGCCATGGTTCTGAGGGCAGAGTACACGAGAGGTGAGTTTCTCTCTGTTCTACCATTTTCTGCCATGTGAGACCCTGTGTCACTGAAGTCACCACCCAAACCCTCACCAGATGTGTTCCTGGACTTTGGGCTTCCCAGTCACTGAAACCATGAGCAATAAATTTTATTTTCTTTATAAATTACCCAGTTTGTGTAATTTGTTACAAGCTACAGAAATGGACTAATACAAGAACCAAAACATATATTGAGGTCACACATGTCTACACCCAGTAAAGCCACAGTACAAGGCCTCACCCAGTCATTCCTTATCCCCTTTGGAGTTCCAGACATAATGATAGTGACAAACACATCCATTTCACTTCTAAGAATGCACAATATTGGCTCGTAAACAAGGTGTTCAAAAGTACTTTTGCTGTGCTTCTCAGATCAGGCTGCAGTCCTCACCAAGCACTATGAGGGTCTGTTTACTCTCGTTTAAATTAATTACACGAACGACAGCATGTTAAAGTCAGCAGTCAAGCATCGGGACTGAATTTTAACAAGGAGTCTGTCTTCATTTTTTGATGTGGGCTGACGGTTTCTGAACCTCACTCTCCCCCTGCTTGGTCCTCCCCACATCTGGTCAGGCTGGTGACAAAGCCTTGCGCTCCCTCTTTTGCTGGCTCTGGGAGATGCAGACCATGCAGGCTCCTTCCAACATGGGATCCCTCTCGCTGGCACCATCCCAACCACAGAGGAAAGATCCTACAGCTGGTCTCCTTTCCGGCTCTCTGAAGCCATTGTCGAACCTGCTTGGGAGGCCCATCCTGCTCTCACCAAAGCCTACTTCAGTAAGCAATAAATCTTCATACCCCTGTGGTATTTGTGTGGTGCTGTCGGTCTTGATGTCTGGTCCAGATTTGGGGCGGAGGTTCATTCTGCTGATCCGGGTGGCTGAAACACTGTGCCTCTCCACAGGCAGCTCACAGCACCCTCATTTGCTGCTTCAGTGCAGAGCGGGGGCATCCCTGTGGCTTCTCCCTCTCCTTACCTTAGACCTTGTTTCAATGAACAATCCTGATGAGGTCCAGCCCACCCAAGGCAATCTCTCTTTTGATTAGCTTGAAATCAACCAGTTAGGGACCTTGATTACATAAGGCAAAATACCTTCACCTTTGCCATATAAGGTAAAATAATCATAGGAGTGACATCCCATTGCTTCTGTCATATTCTATTACTTAGAAGCAAGTTACATACCTTCTGCTCTAAAGAGGATTTTTTTGTACAATAGGGCACATCTTCGTGGGTTATCTAGATTCTGCTTACTATATCATCGTAGGTTTACTTAGTTATTAATTATTTTTGGTTTTCTATACCCTATTTATTTTTGATCACTTTTATCTGCCACAAATTGAGAGAGGTGAATTGAAGTTTCCTACAACTAATATTTTCTGTTTTCCTTATATTTCCTTTATTTGTTGCTTTTACAATATTGATGCTATGCTATTCTCACATAGATAATCATAACTGTTAGATCTGCTTTGTGGATTATAATGTTTATCATTGTAAATGTCCTTTTTTTTTTTTTTTTTCCTTCTTGTCTATTTTACTGACCGGGATCACAACCCTCGGTGTTGCGCCCGCACCACGCTCAGCCAGTGAGCGGGAACCGGTCTCCACATGGGATCCGAACCCTCGGCGAGCGCCGCCGCGCTCCCAAGCGGCGCACTCTCTAGTGCGCCGCCGGGCCTGCCCATAAAGTGTCCTTTTTTAACAGGTATTTATTTATTTATCATCCTGAATTCAATAATTTACCTTATTAAGATCATGGTACCTATGTTTCTGTTTTCAGTGTTTTTTGCAGAAACTTTTTGAGCTACTTTGTTTTATGGATATTACTTGTCTGCAACCTAATGTTAGACTGGATTTTTTAATTTCAATTTTTGATTGATTTTCTATTAAGATGAATTTAGTTTATTTGTATTTATTCATAAATAATAGATATGTTTAACATTATTTTGTGTCTCATATGTTCAGCTTTTAAAATATGTTTCACATGAGTCTGGTTTTCTGGATTTCCTTTTTTAAAATTTTGCTATGTACTACTTTGTGCTCTAATGGTTATCTAGGGTGATCATAACTTAAAAAAAAAACTTTAAACTTCTTTAGATAATATCTATTTCTTGTCTACTCTATACAATCATGGAATTAATATAAACATTCCTTACCCAAAACTCTGTGCTGAAATCAAAATTTTTAGGATTTTAAAAATATATCATAATGCTTACACTATGTATCACTTACCAACATATCGAGTTAAACACACTAATATTACTGTAGAAAGGCATGATTATCCACAGGGTGCAGAAGTAGACTATAAACAGTCTTGCATTCAGAGCAAGTTTCGAATGATTATTAAAATAAATGACCATCTTCAGAGTTTTTAGGATTGCAGAATTTCAGAAAAGGGATTGTAGACTATTTAAGAAAATATTGAGTAAACCAGAGATGTATATAAACTCCCAACTTTTTCTCCTTTCCCCTTCCAAGTTTAGAAAGTTTTGTGATTTCTACATTTTAGTGTTTACAATTTTTACTTTGTTTTCTGTAATCATAATCACCATGTTTATTTTAGACTTTAAATAATTCATGTACCCAATTCTCAGTGCTGGCATTTCATCGCAATAATTTTAGGTACTAATTGCTCTACCAAGGTTCATTCTCGAATAGCTTCCTAAAGAATCACTTGTAATAACAGTACTCCCTGGGTGCACAGAGGCGTGCTTGCGTTTAATATTGAGTTTGTGCTGTAGTATTGTTTGGCTAGACGTGAAATTCTTGGGCCATTCTGTCTTTCCCTGAGAACTTTGTGGGCCCTGCTCTAAGCTAGTCTGGAATTGAGTAATGCATAGATAGCTGAGTCCTGCCTTTCTACTTTTTGTAAGAAGTCTACTATTTTATATAACTCTTCCAATTATTACTTTTTCCAGTAAATTTTCTCAGATACCTTAATTTCGATGTTTTGGGTCATTTTCCCCTCTCACATATTTTCTAAATATAAATAATTATTCATGCCTGGAAGTTTTTCTTGTACAGCACAAGCAAAAACTTTTTTCCTGTTTCACTGTTGTAGTTCTCTCCTTGGCCACACTGATTACGTGTGTTTGCATTCCATTTTTACTTATATTTTCATATTTTATGATAGTCTATTTACAATTGAAATATAACTCATACAACATAAAATTCACTTTTTCAGACTGTGCAAATCAGTGGATTTTTGTATATTCACAAGTAATGTAACTGTCAACTCTATTTCTAATTTCATCACCCCAAAGAGATTCCATAGTTACCCTCCATCATCCTTTACTCCCAGATCCTGGCAACCACACATCTATTAGGATTTTATCTGAGTGGAATAAAACATATAACCTTTTTTGTCTTGCTTCTCTTACATATAATGTTTTAAAAGTTCACCCACGTTGTTAAGTGTATCAGCAACTTAGTTCTTTTTATGGCTAAATATTATTCTATTTGTGAATTTAACACAATTTGTTTATTATTCCTCAGTGGAACATTCACTTTGGGGTATTATGAATAAACACTGCTATGAACACATACGTCCACATATTTTTGCAAACATATGTTTTCGTTTCTCTTGGTTACATACCTTCTATATAACATGTAGAATTGCTGGGTCACATGGTAACTTCGTGTTTAACTTTTTGAGGAACTAATTCTTTTCCAACGTGCTGCACCATTTCAATTCCACCAGAAATTTCTGAGTCTTCCAATTTTTCCACATCCTTGTCAACACTTGTTATTGTCCATCTTTTTGATTACAGCCATATATTCTAGTGGATATGAAATTGTTGGAGTGAGCAGGACTGATACTATGTTGGGACCTAAAACTTCCTGGGCTGTGGGGGGAAGGGGAGGGGTTTAAAAAGGGCAGGTTTTTTTCTCTTCACTCTTTCTTCCCATCCCCTGACTTTTTTATCTTGCTCACTAAGTAGGAAAACAAGGCTGAGAAGCTAATTACTTCTTTGCAAAGCTAATAGTTCTTTCCTTGAGACCTGTAGAGTTTTGAGAAATGATCAAGGCCAAATGACTGGAAGCTGACCTTGGGCACCAGCCAAGTACACTGGCACAAATCATAATCTTGCAGGGTCCTGAGATAACAATGAAGAGGAGAACAGAAACTGGACGAGGCCTGGCGAGACCTTGTACCTGACCCATAGACACAGACCCCTCGTAACCCACATCTCCTGCTCTCCTGCTTTTCACCTCCCACATTCTATTCCCTCAACCCCTCCTTTAAAAACCCCTCAGTAAATCTAAATCTTCAAATTGGAAGAGTCTACCACCTCCTTCAGCTGAATACATCTGCTTTCCTAACACCAACCGTTTGACTTCTGAGTTTTTTTCTTTCCTTCTCAAGGGGGCGGGCAGCTGCATCTGAGTTGAATAACAAAATGGTATCATATTGCGGTTTTTATTTGTGTTTTCCTAATGACTAATGGTGTTGAGAATCTTTTTATATGCTTATTGGCCATTTGTACATAGATGGCGAAAAAATATCTATTCAATACTTTGCATCTTCTAAAACTGGATTCTTTATTGTTGACTATTTACTGTCCTGTATGTATTCTGGCTACTAGACCCTTTTCAAATATATGATTTGCAAATATATTCTCCCATTCTGTGGGTTGTCTTTTACATTGTTGATACTCTCCTTTGAAGCATGTTGTACAAAATCAACGGCCGGAGAGGAAAACCTTGAAGAATAAATCAGTTTATGAAGAGCCAAGTCTGAGGATCAAATTATTTTGTGTCTCATATGTTCAGCTTTTAAAATATGTTTCACATGAGTCTGGTTTTCTGGATTTCCTTTTTTAAAATTTTGCTATGTACTACTTTGTGCTCTAATGGTTATCTAGGGTGATCATAACTTAAAAAAAAAACTTTAAACTTCTTTAGATAATATCTATTTCTTGTCTACTCTATACAATCATGGAATTAATATAAACATTCCTTACCCAAAACTCTGTTCTGAAATCAAAATTTTTAGGATTTTAGAAATATATCATAATGCTTACACTATGTATCACTTACCAACATATCGAGTTAAACACACTAATATTACTGTAGAAAGGCATGATTATTCACAGGGTGCAGAAGTAGACTGTAAACAGTCTCGCATTCAGATCAAGTTTCGAATGGTTATTAAAATAAATGACCATCTTCAGAGTTTTTAGGATTGCAGAATTTCAGAAAAGGGATTGTAGACTATTTAAGAAAATATTGAGTAAACCAGAGATGTATATAAACTCCCAACTTTTTCTCCTTTCCCCTTCCAAGTTTAGAAAGTTTTGTGATTTCTACATTGTTAGTGTTTACAATTTTTACTTTGTTTTCTGTAATCATCATCACCATGTTTATTTTAGACTTTAAATAATTCATGTACGCAATTCTCAATGCTGGCATTTCATCGCAATAATTTTAGGTACTAATTGCTCTACCAAGGTTCATTCTCGAATAGCTTCCTAAAGAATCACTTGTAAGAACAGTACTCCCTAGGTGCACAGAGGTGTGCTTGCATTTAATATTGAGTTTGTGCTGTAGTATTGTTTGGCTAGACGTGAAATTCTTGGGCCATTCTGTCTTTCCCTGAGAACTTTGTGGGCCCTGCTCTAAGCTAGTCTGGAATTGAGTAATGCATAGATAGCTGAGTCCTGCCTTTCTACTTTTTGTAAGAAGTTTACTATTTTATATAACTTCCAATTGTTACTTTTTTCAGTAAATTTTCTCAGATATCTTAATTTTGATGTTTTGGGTCATTTTCCCCTCTCACATATTTTCTAAATATAAATAATTATTCATGCCTGGAAGTTTTTCTTGTACAGCACAAGCAAAAATTTTTTTCCTGTTTCACTGTTGTAGTTCTCTCCTTGGCCACACTGATTACGTGTGTTTGCATTCCATTTTTACTTATATTTTCATATTTTATGATAGTCTATTTACAATTGAAATATAACTCATACAACATAAAATTCACTTTTTCAGACTGTGCAAATCAGTGGATTATCACAATTTTTTGGACATTGAGCTTTGAAGGAAGGAGCTGAGACCCTGTTCTGCCCTCACCATGATGGCAAGCTAACTATTTTCAAGCGTACTGTAAAACTGGAGAGAGGGCTGCAGGGACAGAAGGTAAAATGTCACTAAGTTTGATATTCATACCAGCCTTGCATCATTTCTCTTGAAGAAATACTCTGGATTACGGCAAACCTTTGGTTAATTTCCAAAGTTCTGGGAAAGGTTATTCTGACAATTTTTTGCCTG
>NW_007734331.1:91858-95122 GCF_000696425.1 Galeopterus variegatus | reverse complement strand
ACTATTATTTAAAGGTGTGATGGTTTGTTGACAATTTCTCTTCAAATATACACTTCAGTAAAATTTTATTGCCCATACAGTTCTTCATAACCACAAGAATAGCTCAAATTGCTTAATACTGGGTAAAGTAATGCCTGAGTTTCCCTTTTCATCTTCATCTGCAGACACTTATGGAGATCTTGTGCATCAAGACTCTCTCATTCCCGATTGATTGTGTGTCAGACCTATGAGGATGCTTAAGCAATCCCTGACCTCTTTTTATGCCAGTCCATATTATTCCTTCAGACAGGGGGAGGAATTTATAAGTATAGATCTTGTAGCAGTGTAGACACTAATGAACCAGGCGGTTGGTCTTCGGATAAACACTCATCCTTCCTCNGTCTAGAGTATTGTTAAGATCTTGTGTTTCTCTGATGATTCTTTGCCTAGATGATCTGTCCTATATTGACAGTGGGGTGTTCAGGTCCCCTGCTAGTATGATATTAGTGTCTATTTCCTGCTTTAGGTCTAATAGAGTTTGTTTTATAAATCTGGCTGCTCCAACATTGGGTGTATACATATTTATGATTGTTATGTCTTCTTGATGCATCAGTCCTTTTATCATTATATAGTGCCCCTCATTGTCTCTTTTTATGGTTTTTTAGTTTAAAGTCTATTTTGTCAGATATGAGAATAGCTACTCCAACTCGTTTTTCTTTTCTGTTTGCATGGAAGATCTTTTTCCATCCTTTCACTCTTAGTCTATGTGAGTCTTTATGGGTGAGGTGGGTCTCTTGTAGGCAGCATATGATTGGGTCCTCTTTTCTAATCCAGTCAGCCAATCTGTGTCTTTGATTGGGGAATTTAAACCTTTTACGTTAAGACTTGTTATCGAAAGGTGTTGATTTATTCCTAGCATTTTATTGGTTGTTTGGTTGTCTTAGGTATCTTTTGTTCCTTGCTTTCTGTTTTGCTGTTTGTTTTCTGTGTTTGTTGGTTCCTTAGGTTGCAGCTAGTGTTTTTGTTTGTTTGTTTTCTTTTCATGATTGTCATTTTTATTATACTAGTGGGTTTTGAGTTTACTTGGATTCTTATGGCTATGGTAATTATCTTTCAGCGTTCAACCCCAGTACTCCCTTGAGAATTTCTTGTAAGCTTGGTCGTGTGGTGGTGAACTCCTGCAGTTTTTGTTTGTCTGAGAAATATACTATTTGCCCTTCATTTCGGAAGGACAGCCTTGCAGGGTAAAGTATTCTTGGCTGGCAATCTGTATTTTAGTATTTTGAATATATCATCCCATTCCCTTCTAGCCTTTAGGGTTTGTGTTGAGAAGTCTGACGTTAACCTGATTGGAGCCCCCTTATAGGTGATTTGGCGCTTCTCTCTTGCAGCTTTCAAGATTCTCTCTTTGTCCTTGAGTTTAGTCATTTTGACTATAATATGCCTTGGTGAAGCCCTTTTTGGGTTGAATACGTTTGGAGATCGTTGAGCTTCTTGGATCTGTAGATCTGTGATTTTTCTTATGTCTGGGAAGTTTTCTGCCACTATTTTGCTGAATATGTTTTCAATACAATCACTTTTTTCCTCCCCTTCTGAAATACCCATGATTCAGATATTTGAGCGCTTAAGGTTGTCTAATATCTCTCTCAGATTTTCATCGATATCTTTGATACTTTTTTCTTTTTTCTTGTCTGCTTGTATTATTCCAAAGAGCCCATCTTCAAGAACCGAGGTTCTCTCTTCAACTTCCGTTATCCTGCTAGTTAAACTCTCCAATGTGTTTTTTATTTCGCTGAATAACTTCTTCAGTTCGGCAAGTTCTGCTACATTTTTTTTTATGACAATGATTTCCTTGTACATTTCCTCTTTCAGCTCCTGTATGTTTTTCCTGGTTTCATCATGCTGTCTAGCTGTGTTTTCTTGTATCTCATTCAGCCTCTTTAGAATTAACACTCGAAATTCCCTGTCATTCATTTCAAGGGCTTCTTGTTCTATAGGATCTAGAGTTTGAGATTTATTAACTTTTGGTGGTGTACTCTGCTTGTGTTATTCCAAACAGCCCATCTTCAAGTACAGAGGTTCTCTCTTCAACTTCTGTTAGCCTGGTGGTTAAACTTTCCATTGTGTTTTTTATTTCACTGAATAACTTTTTCAGTTTGGCAAGTTCTGCTACATTTTTTTTTAGGACATTGATTTTCTTGTACATTTCCGCTTTCAGGTCCTGTATACTTTTCCTCATTTCATCATGCTGTCTAGCTGAGTTTTCTTGTATCTCATTCAGTTTCTGTAGGATTAACACTCAAAATTCCTTGTCATTCATTTCAAGGGCTTCTTGTTCTATAGGATCTAGATTTTGAGCTTTATTAACTTTTGGTTGTGTACTTTCTTGGGTTTTTGCATTTCTGGTATCTCTTTTTGGATGTTTACTCATTTTGGCAGGGAGTTTCACTGTGCACAGGTTTGACCCTCTTGGCTAACTAAGGTATGGCTGTGTTTGTCACTTTGGTATGACTACCTCTGTGCCAGCTCAGTTGGCCTCTAGTGTCTTGTGTGTGTGTTTTCCTCGGGTCTTTGGCTCTCCAGGAAGCCTCCTCTCTGGTCAGCTTGGACTCTACTAGGCTGCTGGGTCTTGGGACAGAACCACAGGGTGTGTGGTCTCTTTTGAGCTTCCACTTCCTGTGTAGGAGTTCTCCCTGTTCCGTGTGTTCTGGCCCTGGCTGCTGGATCCTGCCCTGCCGGCCCCACAGGGTATGTGTGTTCTGCTGAGTCTCCGCCTCACTATCCGGGCATTTCCCCACTCTGTGTGCACTACGTGGGGCTGTTGGACCTTGCAGAGGTGGCCCGCAGGGTGTGTATTTTTTTTTGCCGAGACTCCGCCTCCTTTGCCGGACCCCTCCTCCCTCTGTGCGCTCAGTACAGGGCTGGGACGTGTCTTCTGCAATCCTCGTCTATCAGCCAGGACTTCAAGCCCTTGCTCGGCCCTGCCCCACCCAGGAAGACTTTCAGGTTTCTACTAGGGACCCTCTGGGTGCTTTTGTGGCCCTGGATAAGGCTTTCTCTGGGCTTCTCACCTTCCTCCTGGTATTGCGGTTATTTGTGTAGTTGAGTTATCTTCCACACCAGGGTGTGAGCTCCTCAGGGGAGGATCCCATAGCACACAGTTCCTCTTTGAATCCCCCCAGTGCGGGCCGACTCGGGCGCCCGCTGTCAGTCAGTTCTCCGGCAGGTTCAAGCAAGCTCAGGAGCGCTCCGGCCACACCTCTTCCAACCAGAAATCAGCCTGGG
>NW_007734331.1:87376-91056 GCF_000696425.1 Galeopterus variegatus | reverse complement strand
TTTCCCCACTGTGTGTGCACTAGTTTGGGCTGTTGGACTTTGCAGAGGTGGCCCGCAGGGTGTGTATTTTTTTGCTGAGACTCCGCCTACTTTGCTGGACCCCTCCCCACTCTGTGCACTCAGTACAGGGCTGGGGCGTGTCTTCTGCAATCCTCGTCTATCAGCCGGGACTTCAAGCCCTTGCTCAGCCCCGCCCCGCCCAGGAAGACTTTCAGGTTTCTACTAGGGACGCTCTGGGTGCTTTTGTGGCCCTGGATAAGGCTTTCTCTGGGCTTCTCACCTTCCTCTTGGTATTGCGGTTATTTGTGTAGTTGAGTTATCTCCCACACCAGGGCGTGAGCTCCTCGGGGGAGGATCCCACAGCACACAGTTCCTCTTTGAATCCCCCCAGCGCAGGCTGACTCGGGCACCCGCTGGCAGTCAGCTCTCTGGCAGGTTCAAGCTCGCGAGCGCTCTGGCCACACCTCTCCCAACCAGAAATCAGTTTGGTGTTCTTCCAAACTGATGGCCACAGAGATGGCATCTGCCTCCCAGAAACAGGAAGTTTACCTGGGGCTGAAGCCCAGGGTGTGGTGGAGTGACAATCTGGCTGGGCTCCTCTTCCCTGCCCTCCTGATGCTGGCCGGGGGCTCCCCATGCCACCAGCCCCACCAGAGATCCATGGGGGGAGTGGGATTGGAGGCTGGTCCGCAGGCCCCAGGGGTCCCTGCACCGAGGCACACAAGTGGCACGGCTCAGTGAGGAGCCACGCCAAGCGAGGAGGGCAGGCCTGGCTGATCTGAGCCGGCTGGCTCCACCCCACCCAAGAAAATGGAGGCAGCGCTGGTGCCGGTGCCTAGCCTGGTGTGGTAGGCGGGAGCCGGGCGGGCATTTGCCCTGCAAGCAGGGCCGGGCTGGGGGTCACTCACAGAGCTCACCAAGCTGGGCCGGTCAGGCGCCCTCCTCTCCATTTCCGCGTCGTTGCTGCCATCTTTCTTGGCCTTTGTTGCCTCGGGCTGCCGCCTTGGTCCCAATGCCTGGCTCGGGCGCTCTCAGGAATCTTCTTTTGTGTCGGCCCTAAAACCTCGGATCTGTAGTTGCTTTTTTGTCGTTGTAGATTAGTTGATCAATGATTTATTCATTTTTTGTTGCTCTTGGAAATGCAAATAGTACTCTGGCAGCACAGCGCTCACTTCTCAGGCTCGCGCTGTCTTCTGGTACACCCGCTCCCGACCCGTCGCCATCTTGAGAACCCCTAATTTTTGATGTGTTTGTGACTGTATCCTATTTGGGTGGAATTTGAGAACAGAACCCCTTTTGTCTATTACTAGATTGGGGAAAAATAAATTGGGCAGTGAAAGTGTTTTTTCTGAAGAAAGACTTAACCAAATAGAGGCCAGTGGGAAGGCAAGATTGGGAAGTCAGGCAGGTAAGGAGGTCTGGATTCAGGATTCTTGATGGGTAGTAGTGAATGAATGAAAAGTCCAGGAAGAGAAACTGTTGGTAGAGAAAGAGGACAGTCCCTGAGAAATACGGATAGAGTATGGATTGACATTCATGCACCGAGCCAAACTGCTGGATGATTTCTCAGGATTTGCTTATTTGCTTGTGCTTTTTTGGTGGCTGGCCAGTGCAGGAATCGGAACCTGTTACCTTGGTGTTGTAATGTGGTACTCTAGACAACGGAGCCAACCAGCCAGCCCGATTTCTCATGATTTGTTCCGAGGTTCCTCTACAAGTTCATGTAACTATGTTCATGCATCAGATACACAGTAGGGGACTGACATTGTAAGGATTTACCTGATGGATCTCAACTTTATCCCATGAACAAGGGGCAGTTTGGAGGTTCTGTATCTGTGTATCTGAAGACATGATGTTATAAAAGACTTATTCAACCAGATTTGAAAATCCTGTATAAATATATTTTTTATCTTCACCACTGATTAACTGAATGCCTTGGGGGTTTTCTGTAACAAACCAGCCCAAAACATAGTGGCTTAAATCCACAGTTTGTTATTATCTCTTATGATTCCTTGTTCTGACTATGCTGGTTGGGTATTTCTCATTTTAAGCCTCTAAAAGTGATTGCAGTAAAATGGGTGCTGGATTTTGAGTCACTTGAAAGTTCAAAATGGCTCTCTCATATAGCTAACAGTGGATATTGGATGTCGTCTGGAAGCTCAGCAAGAGATGTGGACTAATGGCTTCTCCATGTGTCTTGGACTTTTCTCATGGTAGAAGAATGAAAGACTTTTGAAAAACTAGTCTTAGAAGTTTCTGAATGTGATTGTGCCACGTATTTTTGCTCAAGCAAGCCATGAAACTGTATTGTATTCAAAAAGAAAAGAGTGCGAATTCGTCTTTTGCATTGAGTAGCAGGATGAATACCCAGTGATGTGAGCAATTGATGGAGGCAGTTTCTACTCCTATAGTATAGGAACTTCAGATTCTTTATCTCTAAAGTTAGTCAGGACTAGACAATGTTTCAAAGACCCTGGAGAAGTAGATTTTTAGGTTTCCGTACCCTATATGAGCATGTTTACGAGTTACCTTCCCAGTGAAGACTTCTCATGTGCAACATTACAGATTTGTTCACGTTCTTTCCTTGATCCTGTCATGCTATGAACAGGTTTCTCTTCACATACTTAGTTCATTCTGAGTACCTCTGCCTTTCACATTAGATCCTGAGCTCCTCCACGTCAAAGGCTGGGTATCAACCAATTTTCTTTCTTTCTTTTTTTTTAGCATCTACTGAAAGCACAATAAATGTTTATTGGAATAGTTGAAAACAAATGAAATCATGAGTCTTTGATATGACATTGGAAAATTAATAAACTCATATTTTTTGTACATTCAGAAGACAGAGGTCAGCGGTCACAATGGAATTACCAAGGAGCTGCTTCCCCACAGCCTATTCCATATGTCATAATATCCCCCCAACATACACCAGGTAGTTTATTCAAAATTTCTATTTTCATATGATATCAGTTTAATAAAGATATTCATATATAGCATCACAATGATTGGTTAACAATTATTTGAATGTTTCCTGGTTATAATAATAGGTACCAATTTATAAGTGCTTATCATGAGCTAGACACTGTTCTAATACTTAACGCACATTATCTAGTTTAATCCTTACACAACTTAATAACATTGTTATTATTCTCAATTTTCAGAAAAGAAAAGTAAAGGTCAGAGTCAAAATGTTAAAGTAAGAGGTAGATGTAGGGTTTAAAACCAGACTTTTCTCTTTCTAACACTGTCTTGTCCCTGATGTCTTATTATACCTTCCCCTTTGTTTTCTTCCATATTTTTTCCATTCTACTACATTAATTGAAATTGTTAAACTAGAATTTGAAAATTTGTTCCAAAATAAGTTCACTTAAAAATATTTATAATTAGAGTATGCCTCCAAAAGTACTTTCCTCTGCATCTCATTTTATAAATGTGTAATACTTTTTCTATAGTTTAAAAATATTTTATATCAATTACCTAATATAAATTGCAAAATGCTTATGGGAATATAGGAAAAAGTTGTGTCTGGTAGACTTCAATAGTATCTCTATTTACTATTATTTAAAGGTGTGATGGTTTGTTGACAATTTCTCTTCAAATATACACTTCAGTAAAATTTTATTGCCCATACAGTTCTTCATAACCACAAGAATAGCTCAAATTGCTTAATACTGGGTAAAGTA
>NW_007734331.1:79433-87078 GCF_000696425.1 Galeopterus variegatus | reverse complement strand
GCATGTTTACTCTGCTGGCAGCTGCTCAGTCTCAGTTTTTCTTTGGACTTTGCCAGTAGCAGTTGAGTTTCTGAGTTTTCCTGTGGACTGTCTGGCTCATAGTGTGTGTGTGCTGAATAAAGACTATTCCTAATCCCTGACCTCTTTTTATGCCAGTCCATATTATTCCTTCAGACAGGGGGAGGAATTTATAAGTATAGATCTTGTAGCAGTGTAGACACTAATGAACCAGGCGGTTGGTCTTCGGATAAACACTCATCCTTCCTCTGCACTTATCTGGACAAAGTCAGGTTGTAATCAGTTATAGTGAGAGAAAACTAGTTTCTCTGTTCGGGGTATGGTGTGTATTCCTACTGGTCACCTTACTTAACTTATAGTTATGGTTTGTATTTAGAAGAAAATAGAAATTTAGTCAGATATTTATGTATGTTATTTATTATAGCAAAAATATTATAAACAATATGAAAGCACAGACATATGAGGGCATAACTAATGATTATAAACCTACACAAAAAGGTATTATGTAGCTATTACATACTTTGAAAAAAAGTTCATGCAATTGTAAAATTTTATGCAGAAAACGTGGATATAGAATTGAAAGTATAATATTCTCTCAGTATTATTAAACATTTGTGGGAGAAATCTGTTACTAGTTGCAGTCCCTTGTTGTCAGATATTTTGATTAATTGTCTTTCTGAGTTTCTCACTAACTTTGTATTAGTGGTCATCAAATGTATTATTCTCCCAGAGGGCATTTGGCAATATGTGGTGACATTGCTGTTTGTCACACCTTGGGGGAGAATCTCTACTGGCATCTCATGAGTGGATGCTGCAAAACAGCCTGCAATGCACAGGACAGTCCCTCCTCCCTGCGCCCAACACAACAAAGAGTTATGTGGCCCAAAATAATAATGCTAAAGTTGAGAAACTGCGCTGTACATTAAATATGTTGTATTTAAATTATAAAAAAATAGATTATTCAAATCACAAGGAAAAAGACAGTTTAAATAATATAATACACATTATAGTTTTTATGCAGACTATATTATGTGAAAAACTAATAACTTATTTATTTAAGTATAAGAAATTNATGGGAATATAGGAAAAAGTTGTGTCTGGCAGACTTCAATAGTATCTCTATTTACTATTATTTAAAGGTGTGATGGTTTGTTGACAATTTCTCTTCAAATATACACTTCAGTAAGATTTTGTTGTCCACACAGCTCTTCATAACCACAAGAATAGCTCAAATTGCTTAATACTGGGTAAAGTAATGCCTGAGTTTCCCTTTTCATCTTCATCTGGAGACACTTATGGAGATCTTGTGCATCAAGACTCTCATTCTCGGTTGATTGTGTGTCAGACCTATGAGGATGCTTAAGCAATCCCTGACCTCTTTTTATGCCAGTCCATATTATTCCTTCAGACAGGGGGAGGAATTTATAAGTATAGATCTTGTAGCAGTGTAGACACTAATGAACCAGGCGGTTGGTCTTCGGATAAACACTCATCCTTCCTCTGCACTTATCTGGACAAAGTCAGGTTGTAATCAGTTATAGTGAGAGAAAACTAGTTTCTCTGTTCGGGGTATGGTGTGTATTCCTACTGGTCACCTTACTTAACTTATAGTTATGGTTTGTATTTAGAAGAAAATAGAAATTTAGTCAGATATTTATGTATGTTATTTATTGTAGCAAAAATATTATAAACAATATGAAAGCACAGACATATGAGGGCATAACTAATGATTATAAACCTACACAAATAGGTATTATGTAGCTATTACATATTTTGAAAAAAAGTTCATGCAATTGAAAATTTTATACAAAAATGTGGATATAGAATTGAAAGTATAATATTCTCTCAGTATTATTAAACATTTGTGGGAAAAATCTGTTACTAGTTGTAGTCCCTTGTTGTCAGATATTTTGATTAACTGTCTTTCTGAGTTTCTCACTAACTTTATATTAGTGGTCCTCAAATGTATTATTCTCCCAGAGGGCATTTGGCAATTCGTGGTGACATTTCTGTTTGTCACACCTTGGAGGAGAATCTCTACTGGCATCTCATGAGTGGATGCTGCAAAACAGCCTGCAATGCACAGGACAGTCCCTCCTCCCTGCCCCCAACACAACAAATAGTTATGTGGCCCAAAATATTAATAATGCTAAAGTTGAGAAACTGCGCTGTACATTAAATGTTTTATTTAAATTATAAAAAATAGATTATTAAAATCACAAGGAAAAAGACAGTTTAAATAATGTAATACACAAAGAAAAATTTTTATGCAGACTATATTATGTGAAAAACTAATAACTTATTTATTTAAGTATAAGAAATTGGAAAAGGTGTAATATTAAATTCTTATAGTACCTGTCATTCACTAGTACAGGTTTTCAAACATGAGTCACAGAATTCAACTTCACTTGTTCAAACACTCAGGTTTGGTTTTAGTTGCCTAAACCTGAATTTCTCCAATTGGTGGCATTTCTTACAATTGTTTTCTAAATCCCTGGTTGGCTTAATTAAGCTCCAAATTGAAACTTGAGAACAACCAATATCCACACAAAGCTTTTTAAAACAAAACAAATTGTGCCTGAATGAACATTTATGCGAAAATGCTTTTATTTCTCATCTTGGCAAAATTCCCAAAATGTAATGAGGTGAAACCATTTTCAAAAAAAAGAACCAGTGATGACAGAACACAAAGAATACATATAAAAAGTGTAAAAATAAAAGAATACACATCAAATGTGTAAAAATAGCCTAGTAGGCTAACACTTTGGTTTTCTATACTATATCAGATCACTGTAATAGCCACACTTTAGGATTGCCCTTGACATAACCAAAACAAGCAGGCTCATGTTTGTCATTGCAGTTATAGATTTTTATATAGCTATGGTCTCAAACTAACTAAAGTTGACCATGTTATTACGAAGGGAGTTAATTAAATGTGGATGAGGTTAGATTTTACCATCATGTTCTTTCTAAATATATCTTCACCTAATTCTTGCTAAGCTATACAGATGTGCAGTATTTCAAACACTGTGTGTTGCATTAAATACATCACCTGACTTCCTTGCAAACAGTGTTAGTTCTATGGTTATTCCGCCTTCTGGGGCTCTGTGATGTTTATATGAATGGAGTCACTACTGTAATAGAAACTTGCCTACATCTTCTCAGGCGATGCCACGGTGGCTCTACCACATAAGAGTGGTATCAGTTGATAGCAGAAACACTTCCCTTCTCGCATCAACTACAGTTATAAACGTAGGCTTTTAAAACATTTACTGCATCTAACATTTCACATTTGGAGGAGCGGACAGTATAGACATCAGTTTCAAAATGTTATGGGGGATCCATGGCTGTTTTTAAGAAAATGGAAAAACAGTAGTGTTTAGTCAGCAGTAAGAAGAGCTTGACTAATGGTGTTGCCCAAAGACACTGACAGAGATGAACTTGATCCTTCTGAGTGGCTATTAAGCTTTTTTACCTCCTTTATGCTACATATTATGCTAGCGTTTTACATATTTTTAGCGTTTACATAGCTAATCTCTGCTGTGCCCTTCTCAGATAGGTAGGTATTATTTTTCCAACGTTAGTCACAAGGATCTGAGGTCTAGGTCATCACTTTTTCTAAAGTGATACAGACTTAAAATTCAAGTTTTCTCATGTCCAAATCCATCATTCATGTGCTCATGTCTAGCTTCTGTTATGCTTCAGGAGAGACTTAAACATATATCTGCCCAACCCCTCTCCATCCTTGGAGTGATTATTAATACCATCCCCAGACAGTGAGATGTCACTTAAAAACTAAAGATGTTAAACGAGCGTGTTATGATCTTCAGCTCAAGTTTTGAGACCGTGATTGGAGTAATTTAATATGAAAACTTAGTTTTCCAAGAATTGACCTGTTAAGAAGATATTTTAAAAAGAGACTAAACAATCAATGTTTATTTAATTATCTAGTGGCATTATCCTTTCTTAATCGAATCCTATATATTTTAGTGCAGAACCTGTTAGCAATAATTTGCAATAATCCTATCTGTACATAAATATAAGACTAACAGAGGTGTCTTCTGTGGTTGTCCTTTTCCTGTTTTTCATCTTTTTCTTTCATTTGAAGTCGGTGGGGTGGGAGCACAGATGGTGGTGAATGGTTAGTCACAATAAGGAAAAACTTTTAAAACTTAATTTAAAGCTATTTCATAAATAAATTAGAGAATTGTGTTTATTATTTTAATTAAACCGTGTGCTACATTTTCCTGTTTATACATTGGAGAGGACTAGTGAAGAGGTGAGGAGGAAGATTCGAAGGATTTCTGCTTGGCCTTTTTGGTAGGAGGAAGATTCAAAGGATTTCTGCTTGGCCTTTTTGGATTCTCTACGTCCTGTCACTTTCCAACTAACTGACTAGGTGCGTCCAAGAGTATCGATCTGGAAATGGTGCAGCTTCACCAAGATGTACGATGCTTTCTTATGGCAGCTTACTCTAGTGAAAAGAGTGTATTAAATTGAACCGTGGAATCTTTTTTTATTTACAGTAAAAAAATGATATGGATGGGATACTTTTATAAGGCTTTCAGAGTGGTAAAAACAGTAGATAAAATAGACAGTCCGATTGGTTCTGCTTTTGTTTTACTTTTCAGTATATATTGCCTCAGTTTTGTGTTTTACAGTCATATTTAATAAATATGTACTAAATATATTGTATTAATTCTTTTCCATATTAAAGATTTATACTTTAAGCAGGATTTAATTAGGTGTGCTTTTTTTTAAGCTCCCAATTGCGTTCTGATGAATTCCTTAGATATTCAGCTAACATGTGAATGATTTATGTAAAGNAGAAAATGGAAAAACAGTAGTGTTTTGTCAGCAGTAAGAAGAGCTTGACTAATGGTGTTGCCCAAAGACACTAACAGAGATGAACTTGATCCTTCTGAGTGGCTATTAAGCTTTTTTACCTCCTTTATGCTAGATATTATGCTAGCGTTTTACATGTTTTATAGCTAACCTCTGCTGTGCCCTTCTCAGATAGGTAGGTATTATTTTTCCAACGTTAGTCACAAGGATCTGAGGTCTGGGTCATCACTTTTTCTAAAGTGATACAGACTTAAAATTCAAGTTTTCTCATGTCCAAATCCATCATTCATGTGCTCATGTCTAGCTTCTGTTATGCTTCAGGAGAGACTTAAACATATATCTGCCCAACCCCTCTCCATCCTTGGAGTGATTATTAAGTACCATCCCCAGACAGTGAGATGTCACTTAAAAAACTAAAGATGTTAAACGAGCGTGTTATGATCTCCAGCTCAAGTTTTGAGACTGTGATTGGAGTAATTTAATATGAAAACTTAGTTTTCCAAGAATTGTGCTGTTAAGAAGATATTTTAAAAAGAGACTACACAATCAATGTTTATTTAATTATCCAGTGGCATTATCCTTTCTTAATCTAATCCTATATATTTTAGTGCACAACCTGTTGGTGTGGATTGCAGTAATTTGCCTCCCTCTTACAATAATCCTATGTGTACGTAAATATAAGACTAACAGAGGTGTTTTCTGTGGTTGTTCTTTTCCTGTTTTTCATCTTTTTCTTTCATTTGAAGTTGGTGGGGTGGGAGTACAGATGGTGGTGAATGGTTAGTCACAATAAGGAAAAACTTTTAAAACTTAATTTAAAGCTATTTCATAAATAAATTAGAGAATGGTGTTTATTTTTATAATTAAACTGTGTGCTACATTTCCTGTTTATACATTGGAGAGGACTAGCGAAGAGGTTAGGAGGAAGATTGGAAGGATTTCTGCTTGGCCTTTTTGGATTCTCTACGTCCTGTCGCTTTCCAACTAACTGACCAGGGTGTGTCCAAGAGTATCGATCTGGAAATGCTACAGCTTCACCAAGATGTACTATGCTTTCTTATGGCAGCTTACTCTAGTGAAAAGAGTGTATTAATTTGAATCGTGGAATCTTTTTTATTTACAGTAAAAAAATAATATGGATGGGATACTTTTATAAGGCTTTTAGAGTGGTAAAAACAGTAGATAAAATAGACAGTCCAATTGGCTCTGCTTTTGTTTTACTTTACAGTATATATTGCCTCTGTTTTGTGTTGTACAGTCATATTTAATAAATATATAGTAAATATATTGTATTGATTCTTTTCCATATTAAAGATTTATACTTTAAGCAGGATTTAATTAGGTGTGCTTTTTTTTAAGCTCCCAATTGCGTTCTGATGAATTCCTTAGATATTCAGCTAACATGTGAATGCTTTATGTAAAGTATAGTTATATTCTATGGGCTATTGCAGAATCACTTGGTGTTTTCCATGTTATATTAATGATTACATTTACTATTGTACTAGTGAAAAATGAAGTTGTATAATTGAAAACTGGTAAAGTACTTTATAGCTTATTAGTTTAGGGCAATTAACTGCATGTTATATTGTACACTGAATTGCAATGGAAATAATTGCTTTAAAATATTTAGGAGAAGTGGCAAGCAAAAATAGTTAAATTGTTATAATAACTGTTGACTTTCAATAAAAGTGAAAACATGTATTGAAAGTTATTTCTATAACTTGTAAACAAAATGTTCCCTTTTGATAACTATTCTTTTTCTCTTGTTCCTTTCTTTTTTATCTTTTATTTATTTATTTTTATAATTTGCTGCTAGCCATTGCAGGAAGTAGAGGTTTGTATACAGCTTCTGTGTTTCATATTTTATTTTAAATTTTATATGAATCCTTACATTTTAATTACTCATAGACACTCAATTCACATTATTTTCCCCCTTAGGATGATTATTTCTGCACTTGGAGTCCAGGAAAATCCTTCAATCAGGGTAAGAATCTAATTATTTTAAAATAAAAACTTTGTATGTTTATACTTTAAAATGATATTTATTATCTGGTAAGACTTTAAAATCCTTAAGGGTAGAATTTACATGAATGGAAAAATTCATGCAATAATTACTTTCATTTCAGCATAAAATTGAAATAAGCTAATTAGGTATCATGATTATTTCAGAATGTCTTATTTTTATGTTTCAGATTACTGATTTGGGCTTCTGAATTTAACTGTGTCCATTTTTCGTAGTTGATACGAGTCACTTTATCCATCTTTCAAGTGCATTTACTGAGGAATAAATTTATTTGTGCAAAATTTCAAAACAAATGGCTTTGCTGCCTCTTTTCCTATTAACAAAAGGTTTCATTTAAAATGGAGATTAGTAATTAGACTTAGCTGGGGTCTTAGTAAGACCCAAAAGGAAAAGCCTTATACAAAATTAAGATCCCCCTTCCCCCTCATCCGGACAGCTTGCCGTTCCAGTCAGCTGACCCTGAGAAGGAAAAACAGGAAGTATGGATGAGGATGGAAATACTCCTACCAGTGCAGTCAGAATGGGAATATCAAACTCAATGCAATCATATTTATAGAAATAATTAAAGAGATTTGCTTACCAAATTCCATGATATTAGAACCAGGGGATCTTGCTTTTAAAGTCTGAAATGAAAGAAATTTCTACATTACATAGACTAGAGTAACCTTGCAAAAGAAGATACTCCATGGAGTGGTACTGCTCAAAAATAGAATATCTTTTTAAGAATGATTAGGTAAATGATTGAATGATGGAGCAATA
>NW_007734331.1:77284-78280 GCF_000696425.1 Galeopterus variegatus | reverse complement strand
AAATAGATAAGAAAGTTGAAGCATTGAAAGAGGTTAGGCTCTTGCCCAGGTTATAACTGCAGAGTGGCAGAGTCAGGATTTGGGTTTTTGGGTTCAGTCAATCTGAATCCCAAACAGCATTTCCTTACTGCTGTGTGGTACTACCACTCATATGACAGCACTAAAACGAAGTAGTGGAATATTAATGGTATTTTGAAGTTTATGCTTTAAAAATATATTTTTAATATATATTTTTACTTGAACATTAGAAATAGAGCTGTTAGCTTTATTTCTATATGCTAATATGATGTTTTGTAGACTTTCAGATACTGGATTTTGACTTATTGGAGATGTATAATTGATAAACATACATTTGAAAGTTTTGTATTAAAAAAACAGAAAAAGAATTAGACTAAAATACATGTATTTGTTTCTGGCTTTAAGTCAAATTGACTAACTCATTTCTAGAACACACTGAGGGGTGAGCAAAATTATCCTGTTTCCATCTAACTCTGAGTAGGACAGTGAGTATCCTCTGGATAGAATACACTTGAGACATGTAAATTTCTAACACGCTCTTTATTCTTTCTGATGACAGACTCTTCCTTGTCATTTTCAAAAGCTGATCAATCTGTTGAACATAAAGTAATTTAGAAGACCTATGAGCATTTATAATTTTTGGTATATTATGGTTTTCATTGATTTATGGATGTCTATTAATGTAAATTGATTTTTCTCTATATCTTTTTTGGGGGATTTATTATTTCTTGAAAAGAGTTAATAAAAGTTACCTTTTCATTACATTTTTGTGCTGGCATTTATACCATTGTTACTATATTCATTTCAGATTATCTTTTACTTTCATTTCTATAGAATGCTCCACTAAATACTGAGAAATTAAAGTACAATTAGTGAAAATGCCAATTAATATTTCATTAAAAAATGAAAATATTACTTCTCAGCACAAAACTCCTTTCTACATATATGCATATATATGCACACAAATACAAACATACA
>NW_007734331.1:75615-76048 GCF_000696425.1 Galeopterus variegatus | reverse complement strand
TTCCACATCCATCTGCAAAACATCTCACATGTAACAACAGTCACAGCCTGACATGTTCCTTTGCAATCGATCTCTGGCTACAAAGGAAAAGCTTTTGATATTTCATTCCCTTCAATGAACAGAGCTATTCATAGTATTATGGCTGTAATTATTTCTGAAATTCAAAAAGACTACTGTTTGAGAAAATGTACCCACAACTTATCTTCTTAAGACACAAGTTTTGTAGATTAGACAATGTAGTTACCACCTCTCTCCCAGATAACTTTAATTTTTACTTGTTTATGTAAGAACCTTTTCTTTCGCATTCATTGATGGCATGTATTGATAGTATTTTGAAACAATAGATAGGTCTGATCCACGCTTTACAATAGAGTCATGGTGGTATTATAACGCTCCTTTGTTTAAGAGCTTGGGCTTTTTCACATTGTTCTAG
>NW_007734331.1:60261-71661 GCF_000696425.1 Galeopterus variegatus | reverse complement strand
TAATTCTTATAATTTTGTAGGGGAAGCCGTACATTTGTAGCTCAGAAGTAATTGCACTTAACATATGTTCAACCACCACTTAGATTTCTCCTTTAGTTACAATGATTATGGAAAAAAAGGTAAAGATGGCAGAATCTTCAGTGAGTACAGATACATAATGCCTGCAGAGCAATTGTAGTCTGATTGCCAAATTTAGAACCTAAATTTTTACAGTACTTCCAAATTAAGGTCAAGAAAGGCAAGTGAGTTTGAAAACTTCATAAACCAACCAGTCCAACAATTTCAATATAAACAACTCACTGTAATTTCAGATTGTGCATATTTCTTGGTAGCTTACTTAGATTGTTAAGTTCATACAATGATTTAAAATAATATTGGCCTTCATCTNTTCTTCAAAATTAGTTACTTATATACTTCATGTGATTTAACTATTACTTTCCAGTGTGTTTATTTGTGGAATCTGCATTTTAATATTTAAAAAAAATAATTTTGACTTGGTTATTAGTAAGTCAAGCCAATGCACTAAAGATAGTCAATGAAAAAGCAATGACATTCAGACTGAGAAGTATTTTCCAACTCTCTTGGGAAATGAATTTTTAGAGTGAAATCATAAACCTTGAAAAATGGAAGTTATCTATGAAACGGATATTAAACTTAAATTTGTCATACTTAGTGCATCCTGTTATGATAAAGATGCTTTGGTTTTCCTTTTGTGTGTCTGTGGAAATGTGTTGAACTGTGATTTATCTCAAATTAAAAAAAAAACCAACAGATTGCTATAGGAGAGGCTCCCAAACCTTGATATACTATAAGATTGATTTACTTTAATTTCCAAAAAGGATTTTAACTTACCAACTTGTTAAAGATACACTATTTATCAGGTAGGGAGAAGCTTATGACATGATAATAGCTAATATTTATGAAGAGTGTCCTATATTCAGTCACTATTCTAAGTATCTAATGTATTAGTTCATTTAATCATCACAATAACCCTGTGAAATCGATAGGAAAGTTGAAGCATTGAAAGAGGTTAGGCTCTTGCCCAGGTTATAACTGCAGAGTGGCAGAGTCAGGATTTGGGTTTTTGGGTTCAGTCACTCTGAATCCCAAACAGCATTTCCTTACTGCCATGTGGTACTGCCACTCATGACAGCACTAAAACGAAGTAGTGTAATATTAATGATATTTTGAAGTTTATGCTTTAAAAATATATTTTAAATATATATTTTTACTTGAACATTAGAAATGTAGCTGTTAGCTTTATTTCTATATGTTAATATGATGTTTGGTAGACTTTCAGATACTGGATTTTGATTTATTGGAGATGTATAATTGATAAACATACAGTTGAAAGTTTTGTATTAAAAAAACAGAAAAAGAATTAGACTAAAATACATGTATTTGTTTCTGGCTTTACGTCAAATTGACTAACCCATTTCTAGACCACACTGAGGAGTGAGCAAAATTATCCTGTTTCCATCTAACTCTGAGTAGGATAGTGAGTATCCTCTGGATANGAACCGTGGAATCTTTTTTTATTTACAGTAAAAAAATGATATGGATGGGATACTTTTATAAGGCTTTCAGAGTGGTAAAAACAGTAGATAAAATAGACAGTCCAATTGGTTCTGCTTTTGTTTTACTTTTCAGTATATATTGCCTCAGTTTTGTGTTTTACAGTCATATTTAATAAATATGTACTAAATATATTGTATTAAAGATTTATACTTTAGGCAGGATTTAATTAGGTGTGCATTTTTTTAAGCTCCCAATTGTGTTTTGATTAATTCCTTAGATATTCAATTAACATGTGAATGATTTATGTAAAGTATAGTTATATTCTATGGGCTATTGCAGAATCACTTGGTGTTTTCCATGTTATATTAATGATTACATTCACTATTGTACTACTGAAAAATGAAGTTGTATAATTGAAAACTGGTAAAGTACTTTATAGCTTATTAGTTTAGGGTAATTGAATGCATGTTATATTGTACGATGAATTGCAATGGAAATAATTGCTTTAAAATATTTAGGAGAAGTGGCAAGCAAAAATAGTTAAATTGTTATAAGAACTGTTGACTTGCAATAAAAGTGAAAACGTGTATTGAAAGTTGTTTCTATAACTTGTAAACAATGTGTTCCCTTTTGATAACTATTCTTTTTCTCTTGTTCCTTTCTTTTTTATCTTTTATTTATTTATTTTTATAATTTGCTGCTTGCCATTGCAGGAAGTAGAGGTTTGTATACAGCTTCTGTGTTTCATATTTTATTTTAGATTTTATATGAATCCTTACATTTTAATTACTCATAGACACTCAATTCACATTATTTTCCCCCTTAGGATGATTATTTCCGCACTTGGAGTCCAGGAAAATCCTTCAATCAGGGTAAGAATCTAATTATTTTAAAATAAAAAACTTTATATGTTTATACTTTAAAAATGATATTTATTATCTGGTAAGACTTTAAAATCCTAAATAGGAGAATTTACATGAATGGAAAAATTCATGCAATAATTACTTTCATTTCAGCATAAAATTGAAATAAGCTAATTAGGTATCATGATTATTTCAGAATGTCTTATTTTTAGATACATGTTTCAGATTACTGATTTGGGCTTCTGAATTTAACTGTGTCCATTTCAAGTGCATTTACTGGGGAATAGATTTATTTGTGCAAAATTTCAAAACAAATGGCTTTGCTGCCTTTTTTTCCTATTAATAAAAGCTTTCATTTAAAATGGAGATTAGTAATTAGACTTAGCTGGGGTCTTAGTAAGACCCAAAAGGAAAAGCCTTATACAAAATTAAGATCCCCCCTGCCCCCCGTCTGTACAGCTTGCCGTTCCAGTCAGCTGACCTTAAGAAGGAAAAACAGGAAGTATGGATGAGGATGGAAATACTCCTACCAGTGCAGTCAGAATGGGAATATCAAACTCAATGCAATCATATTTATATAAATAACTAAAGAGATTTGCTTACCAAATTCCATATTAGAACCAGGGGATCTTGCTTTTAAAGTCTGAAATGAAAGAAATTTCTACATTACATAGACTAGAGTAACCTTGCAAAAGAAGATACTCCATGAAGTGGTACTGCTCAAAAATAGAATATCTTTTTAAGAATGATTAGGTAAATGATTGAATGATGGAGCCATCATATGTTATTAGAGGGAGCCTAGAGTACTTTGCTACGTCTCCAAATTTTTGACTTAATATTTGGCATGAATGCTGCAACAGCCAACATCTATGACTGAGAACCAACCTTCCCAGACCTATAGACATAGACTGTCATCAACACTGATATTAATCTGGAATCCGAAACAGTCATTCACATCCAGTACCTTCTTCAAAATTAGTTACTTATATACTTCATGTGATTTAACTATTACTTTCCAGTGTGTTTCTTTGTGGAATCTGCATTTTAATATTTAAAAAAAATAATTTTGACTTGGTTATTAGTAAGTCAAGCCAATGCGCTAAAGGGAAAAAATTGTTTTAATAAAGATGTTCATCTTCTTGAATAAGGCATAAAAATTACACGTTTACTATGACAAATAAACTGAATAGGGAAATGCACGGATGAACCCAGAGAGTTAGAATTAAAAAGATTTTAAATAATCTTATAAATGCTTTGGATAAATATGCTGTAGCTTTTAAAAATAAATATTCACTTTTTTCCTTTCTTACACTGTGTTAACCCTGCCTTGTTATTGTCAAGAATTAATTTTGGTGTATAACAGATAAGTCACTGGAATTTTTAGTAGTAATTCCTGATAATTGTTTAAAGAATCTGCTTGGACTGAAGTACTGTATCTACAAGAATCACCTTTTATTTAAAAGTTATTTTTTTCAGCATATGGTAGATATTTAGGTGCACTGTGGTGAAAGAGTCGGAAACACAGTATGCTTTCCATATTTCTCTAATTCTCCAATTTAAACAAGCCCAGAGTTGCTCCGATTGGTATCTACCATGGCCATGAATTATAATCAATAGATTAATAATCAAGAGACTGAGTTAATTAATTAATTAAATGAATTTATTTTCTGGCTGCTGGCCTGTAAGGGAAGAAGCTGAATTTAAATAGATCCAGGGATTTCAGAACAAATCAGGTTCATTTTTTTATGTGTTTCTCCTGCTCCTGCAGATTTCAAGGAACATGGAATTAAGAGCAGGAAGCATAGCTGTGGCTTAGATCATCACCCTTAGGTCTCTTTGCAGCAGTTTCATCCTGTGCTCTCTTCCTAGATCAGGACCTATTTGGGAAGGGCAGCTCGTTATTTAAGAATGATTGTGAAACCGTTCCTAAACCTAAGCGGCTCAAAGTCTAGCTGGAAGAGATAGACACGTGAACAGCTAGACATGTAGCTAGATGAACCATTCTTGCAAAGATTGGAGGAGAGAGTGGGTGAGAAGAAAGACTCAGCTCTTTGAAAGGGTGGTCATATGTTTAGCCATATACTTATTCACTGTTTTTGTCTTTTCAGGATCAGTTTTTAGAACTTTGTCCAATTCCCATCATTGTCCACATCCATCTGCAAAACATCTCACATGTAACAGTCACAGCCTGACATATCTCTTTGCAATCGATCTCTGGCTACAAAGGAAAAGCTTTTGATATTTCATCTGGTGTTTTTATTCCCTTCAATGAACAGAGCTATTCATAGTATTATGGCTGTAATTATTTCTGAAATTCAAAAAGACTAGTGTTTGAGAAAATGTACCCACAACTTATCTTCTTAAGACACAAGTTTTGTAGATTAGACAATGTAGTTACCGCCTCTCTCCCAGATACCTTTAATTTTTACTTGTTTACGTAAGAACCTTTTTGTCACATTCATTGATGGCGTGTATTGATAGTATTTTGAAACAATAGATAGGTCTGATCCATGCTTTACAATAGAGCCATGGTGGTATTATAACCCTGCTTTGTTTAAGAGCTTGGGCCTTTTCGCATTGTTCTAGTGGAAAGATGGGTGTTCCCAGAATTGAAATTCAGAAGGGCAATATGCAAAGATGATGCCATGATTATAGTATTTTCTAAAAGTAATTTCAATTATTAAAAAATGTAAATTCTGAACCATTATTTGATCTGAACTCTCATTTGATCAGCTTGCATGAATTGATTTAGAATTTTTGTATCCTTTTGGACAAATTCCTTGTTAGGGTATTCACATCCTAATAGCCATGTCAATTTATACTCTATATTGGTTGTATTGTCCATGCTGGCAACCTTGAATCACAGAAGCCCTGTGTGTTCCTGAGGAAAACCTGCAAAGAAATTTTATTCAACCTATAAACCAACAGTGCATGCTCATTAACTCTGTATCAGATTTAGTACATAAGAACTGCATAGGCCTTCTATTTTTTTTTTTCCTTTTTTGTCTTTTTTCATGTCCGGCAATGGATCGCAACCCTCAGTGTCGCGCCCGTACCAGACCGGGACCGGCAACAGGATAGCAACCCTCGGTGTCGCGCCCGCACCTCGCTCAGCCAGTGAGCGGGAACCGGTCTGTATGTGGGATCCGAACCCGCGGCGGGAGCGCCTCCGCGCTCCCAAGCGGCGCACTGTAGCAGTGCGCCACCGGGCCGGCCCTGCATAGGCCTTCTAAACGAGAAAAGCATTTCTTATCTAATTCTGGCTTATTTATACAATGATGGTATTTAATTTATTTTAGTCCATAGTATATAAAATATAGCAACCAAGAATCTTAGATTATTTTATGTTATGCTAAATAGTTGTAGTTTCTCCAGAGAAGAACAAACATTGTAGAAAGATCTGCATTTTTAATTTATAAGGTAAAATCAAGATTGATAATACTTGATATGTTTCATATTACTGTAGCCTACATAGGTGTGCAAGAAGCCAAATTGTATTTATTTCTTTCCAAAGACCTGAAATATTAAATTCTGAATCAAATTTATAAAGCAAGAGATTGACCAAATTCACTTCGAAGGTGTTCAGTGAAGTGAGAAACAATGTCCTTATCTCAAACCTTGTAAATCTAACATAGTAATAAGTATTGTAAAGATTAAAGTACTGTGGATATATATAGGAAGCCGTATTTTTCATAAGAATCCTTCACTGTCTAGAGGAGTGATTCTCAGTGCCGGCTGTGCATGGGAATTACTTTGCTCTCATTTACAAATTACAGTTGCTTAAGCTTGATCCTTAAACACTTTGATTCAGTTAATTAGGGGGCAGTGTCTGGGCACTTAGGATTTGATTTGTGTCTGCATGTGTGGTCTTGTTTTGTATTGCACTTTTTAAAAAAATTGCAGTAAAATATACATAACATAAAATCTACCGTATTGACTGTTTTTCAGCATACGGTTCTGCGGCATTAAGTACGTTTGCATTGTTGTGCAACCATCACCACCATCCATCTTCAGAATCCTTTCATCTTCCCATTAATGGACATCTTCATTTTAATGGGTATAAACTGAAATCTGTTTCCATTAAACAATAATTCCCCGTCGTCCCTTCCCTCCAGCCTTTGGCAACCACCATTCTACTTTCTGTTTCTGTGATTTTGACTTTCTGGACATCTTATATAAGTGGAATCACACCATATTTATCCTTTCTTGACTAGTTCATTTCACTTAGCACTATGTCCTCAAGACTCATTCATGTTGCAGCATATGTAAGAATTTTCCATCTTTTTAAGTCTGAATAATATTCCATTGTGTGTATTTACCACATTTTGCTTATCCATTCATCTAAAGATACTTGGATTGCTTCCACGTTTTGGCTATTGTAAACAATGCTGCTATGAATATATGTAAATAAATGTTTGTCTCTGCTTTCCATTCTTTTGGGTATGTACTCACATACTGGATCATATGGTAATTCTGTTTAATTATTTGAGGAACGACCACATTGTTCTCCAAAATGTCTGTACCATTTTACATTTCTACCAGCAGTGCAGAAGTATTCCAGTTTTCCCACATCCTCTCCAAATTCTGTTATATTCTGTTTTTTAGGTTTTTAAAGTAATATCCATCCTAATGGGTGTGAATGTGTTTGTATTTTAAACTCTACAATTTGTTATTTTATGCAGGTACTGTAGAGAATCACAGGGTACTGGCATTGACTTATCAAAATGATTCCTTTCAATCAGTCTGTTCTAAGTACAAAGAAGTTTGTGCCAAAAGAGTTGTTCCTTTGAAGGCAGTCAAAAATGTCAGGGAATTTTAACTAATCTATCCACTTTTTCAGATCTAGTGCCAAAAGAAGGTGCCAAGGGGCTTTGAGAGTGGATTGTGGGAAGCACGAAAGACCCCAAAGACACAATTATTGCTTCTATTGAACAAGCACTACCTGTATGTCAGGTGCTATATATAAGGCAATCAAAAAAAGTAGATATATTCTTTAATTTTCAGATGAAACTGAAGCTGATAGAGATTAATTAAGGTAACAAAGCTAGTAAGTGGTAGAGCTGGGGTTTGGATGTTGTATTACTGGATTTGAAGTCTGTTTGTTCCTTTATTATGTAATATTATTTTAGAATCATCTCATCTGTGTGCACATTTTTTGATCTGTTTCTCTACTCAGACTGCACCTTTTTCATGGGAATACACGGTAAGAATGGCACAGGCAAACACAGGTAGCTGAAGGGCCGATCATCCAATACACATTGGATCATGTTTAGGATTGTTCCACTGCAGAGGAAATGAGGTATTTGTCACTTTTATTATAATTTTTAAGATATAGGCATATAGTTTTTTTTTAAACTGACTTATATAATTGTTTTCTATTAGTACAAGAGTAGGCGGATTGGGGCGTATTTTCATTGCTTGAGTGCAACTCACAATATACTGGTAAGACAAGAAGAATGTTTCAGGGGCGTATGAAAGCTCCCTGTAGAATACTTTATTGGGAGCTACTTTTCGCTGAAGTAGCCTGACTACAATTCCCACCCCACATCACTTATATAATGTAGAAAATAAATATGTGTGTTCTTAATATATTAAAATACGAGCATTGAAACTTGGAAGTGCCTGTATCCAATCACTAATACAATTAAGAAACCCATGCCTCTTTAATGCCTGATCTTTATGAATGGTCTTTTGTATAAATTGAGCATTCATCTGTTAATACATCACTTAACATCTAGATTTTAGATCATCATTTCCTACTTCTGATGAATATATTCTGCCAAATCTTTAAAAAAAGCCTTCCTTAGGTAAAAATACATCTACTTACACCCGTACTCTAACTGACTTATTGTCCTTATATGAAAGAGGTGATGCAATCTAGATTTGTATTCTAAAATCTTCATTGGGTAGTTTCTGTTACACGCTGTGATCACTTGGATACTAGCAGGTACAGTGTATGTTTTCTTACATAAGCTTTCTAAAAGTTACACGTAATCAACCTGTGCTTCCAACCTTTAGACAGTGTAGCTTACTTTTGGAAGAAGCCACTATCCTAAAAAAAAAAAAATTGGAATTTGCCAATATTGTACCTATTTCACTTGCAATTGTTTTATACTTCGGTTTGAATCTTCTTTTATTAGCAAGAAGAGAAATAACTAAAGGCAATGAAAACTTCAAAGATAGAGATGTTTGAAAATTTAAGTTTCTTTGAAATGTGTTGAATATGTGCTGCTTCTATTCTTTTTTTTCTTTTTTCCTTTTTGTCTTTTTTCGTGTCCGGCAACGGATTGCAACCTTCAGTGTCGCGCCCGTACCGGACCGGGACCGGCAACGGGATCGCAACCCTCGGTGTTGCTCCCACACCTCTCTCAGCCAGTGAGTGGGAACTGGTCTGCATGTGGGATCCGAACCCTCAGCGGGAGCGCCACCACGCTCCCAAGCGGCGCACTGTAGCAGTGCACCACCGGGCCGGCCCCTGCTTCTATTCTTATTTGAACATTTCCATAAGTTTAGAAGTTAACTTTCATATGAAAAAATCAGCTAAATGATTATTCAGTTAACATTTCTCACTGGAGTAATTGATGAATTGTGTTTTTATTTTCCAACCATCAGTAATTTCTTAAAAGTAAACAAATAACCGTTATATATATACCTCTCTCTCATTATCTATCAATGATACTTATTGTGTAATTAATTATACAAAATTTCCAAGGGTAAATGAAAATGAGTAGATTGCAATAACTAAATAATTCCTCAACCTCAGTTCTATTAAAGAACTTTTGAAATTGTATCTTAATAGAATCTTCCACTTAATCAGAAATGAATTAATATAGCCTTAGATTAAAAAAAACCCATGGAAATAGCTTCATTGAAATAAGCATCCCTCCAGCACACATTTTCCTCCATGGAAATATTCTTTCATAGTTTTTGTATTAGCTGAAAATAGTTTTCTGTAAGGTATTTTCTATGGAAAGAAATAGTATTTCCTCAACTGCTGAAGATTCTGGTCACATTTAGTTGTATTACATTGTCAGGATCTCCTAGTTTTCCTGTCATCTGGATGACAAAAATAATATGCAGTAATATATATATTAGCCATCTCTAGCTGCTTTTATACTTATTTTAAAATAATATAAAATTGTGTGTATTTTACTTTTGAAAAATATCCCACACTGACTATTTTTCTCTTCCATGTGTCTGTTAAATGCTTAATAATCCAGTATGCAAACTCTTAGAACAATGCTTGTTTACAGGGTCATAGATGTTTATTAGATGAGTAATTAAACATATTTACTTCTACTAGTGTGTGCTAAATCTTTTAAGGCAATATAATTAATACCTATTTTAGGAAATTGTCTCACTTGTGCTTTACTTAAGAAAATGTCTATAATTTTGTAGGGGAAGCCGTACATTTGTAGCTCAGAAGTAATTCTATTTAACATATGTTCAACCACCACTTAGATTTCTCCTTTAGTTGCAATGATTACGGAAAAAAAGGTAAAGATGGCAGAATCTTCAGTGAGGAAAGATATATAATGCCTGCAGAGCAATTGTAGTCTGATTGCCAAATTTAGAACCTAGATTTTTACAGTGCTTCCAAATTAAGGTCAATAATGGCAAGTGAGTTTGAAAACTTCATAAACCAACCAGTCCAACAATTTCAATATAAACAACTCACTGTAAATTCAGGTTGTGCATATTTCCTGGTAGCTTACTTAGATTGTTAAGTTCATACAATGATTTAAAATAATATTGGCCTTCATCTTGGTTATGGAGAATGGAACTTATGAAAGATGCAAAGGTATGATACTAGCTATCAATGTGAACTTATATTTTGTCTTATTGAGTTTTTAGAATGCATCTTCAGTCAAAAGCAAAATAATGTATTTCCTAATTTTTAAAGCTTTACCTTAATACTGAGTGTAGCTTCTCTCTACTCAAATTATTTTTATAATTGCCATATTTTAAAAATACTTAGATGTTACATGCATTTAAGTTTATGAGAAATTTTTTATCTATCAAACTCAGATTCTAGTTTCTCTTTGAAGACTTTTATTATGACTATGACTGCATATTACATTCTCTTTTTAAAGTTCACTATACTTATAGCCAGGAATACCTGCTTTAGATTTCACTTGCTCATTGTTTTGTGACAATTAATGTGCCTTTTTGATTGGGATCAGAAGCTCATAAAAATTCAAATACATACTTATATTAATATGTCCCCGACAATGTCCTGCACCAGTGTCGGCAAATATGTCATGCTCTGCACTAGAGTCAGACTTAGCCATCTATCTTTCTCCATTCTGCTTTTCTGTTTCTGAGTCTTTGCTTCTGTCTCCTGGCAACTTCTTTGTTGTTTTAAGTCAAGTTTTAATGATCAGCCTTCTTCTTAACACTATTTTTTATTTCATGCTCATTGTATGAAACTCTCTGATGGTCAATTGAATTGAAAAAATAAGTATGTAAGAATACCAGAAAGAGAAGAAAGAAAAAAAGCAATGTAAGGCCATTAGCTGTATATTTTCATTGTCAAGGATTGTACTTGGCAGAGAAAGATAAAAAGGCAAATACAATTTTAGTGTAGTTTCTTTTATTTAAAAGTTTTTATTTCAAAGGACACCGTATTTGGAAAGCATTACCTACCAGAAGTCTTTCATTTAAGATCCCACTAAATAACAATCTAAAATGATCTCAAATAACTGTCAGCAGGAATATTTTAAAATAGTTTTTTGCATTTCTTCGGCATCTGAATTACAGTAGGACTGAAAGGTATTTTTGGTTGAAACTGTAACTGGGAACAAGACTGCAGTAGGGATATAAATAAAGAAATAAGGTCAAGGAAGTCAAGTGGCATGAGTGAATAAGAAGAAACTCTCAAGTGCTGTTCTTAATTTAGAACAGAGGGGAAAAACAGATAAGGGCAACTCTGAAGCCAAATGATCAGTCCTAAGTATCCAAGTATTCCTTCCTTCCTTCCTTCCTTCTTCCCTCCCTCCCTCCCTCCCTCCCTCCCTCC
>NW_007734331.1:41216-59261 GCF_000696425.1 Galeopterus variegatus | reverse complement strand
CCCTCCTTCCTTCCTTCCTTCCTTCCTTCCTTCCTTCCTTCCTTCCTTCCTTCCTTCCCACTTATGAGTGAGGACATGTGCAGGACCCACGCAGGATAAATTGCTTTTTTTTTTTAATGTATGCTGCCTTTTTTTTTCCAGCCTGAAAATTAAATTTTGGTTGTTCATCTTAAAGTATCTATGTCCTCTCAAATAAATTTATCATTACTTTGTATACAGATGTATTAAACTCCAGTGAGTTTTCTAGCTAGGGGGTTGTTGGTTTTAGCTAAATGGAAATTCTCACCAGCTACAGATCGTGGAGGCCATATTTTATCTGCACTAAAAAGTTTGTTATTGACAGTGTGTGTGTAAGAACTATAGTTTTAATCACAGAACATGACTCAAGTCTTCCTGAGCTGTTAAAAATGGAATCATCCCCATGTTGCCAAGCTAGGTTCCCACATTGCAGCCTTGTTTTTAATTAGATGGTTAAATCGTTATTAAACTGTGCTTTCAAACCTTATCTCTATCTTTCCATTAAGGAAAAGACACTCAGTATCTCACACCGAGAAATACAGGGGTGACCTTTTATCAGTTGTGTCTCTTTCATGCACAAGATAATTTCTTTGTTATTCAGCAGTTTCTTTTATCGTCTTTTTAATAAAATTTGAGTAGATGGATTCACATTTCATCCCTAATTTCTAAGTTTAATGCTTTGTTCAAAAATTTTTTTTCGTACATGAAAAATTAATACATACTATTTTGTATATACAGTAATAAATTATTTTTCTATCTATTACTAGCTTGGCTATACTTCGGTAGTTTTTTAAAATCCAGGAGAATTCAGAGGGTTTTATAATCTGAAAATCTTTTCGTTCCAATATTCAGCTTCTTTTTGGAAGTTATCTTTTACTATGAGATATTACAAAAAGAAGACATAACAACTACAGTTCCTTGAAGTTGACACGACAAGCAAACAGAAAGGACATTGTTAGGTGGGAGGGAGGAGGCAGAGGAGGGAGGGAGGTTTTGGTAATGGGCCACAGTAATCAACCACATTGTATATCGACAAAATAAAATAAATAAATAAATAAATAAATAAATAAAAAGAAAGAAGACAGTTGCCATTTCTGTTAATATTTATTTTCTTGTATTATATGTAATTTCTGTTGGATAGAAGTGAATTCTGAAGTTAAGTAGTATATAATAAATTAAAAATTTAATAAGTAAGACACTTTTAATTAGATAAAACAGCTGGTGAATTTGACATGAAATTATCAGAAGAAAAAAAAAGAATTTGATGTAATTTTATAGAGGACAGCCTTCATCTAGTAAATTCAAAGAGAGAATTAAGACAGTTTACTGAAAGAGCAACCTTAAATTGATCTTAAATTTATATGAATATTTTTGGTAACACTGTGATAGAGGGCGGCAAGGAAGATTTCTTTGCCATCCTAATTCATGTGTTTTGGTACTACTACTGTAGTGTTGCATTGAGAACTGTTCTGAGGCTCACCAGGGATCTGATTGGCAGAATTTAGATCAATTATCCACTTTATAATAAGGTGGTTTCATTTCTGTCATTGAAATTGAACCACGTTGATGTGAGAAGGGGCAGATCTGCAAAGGAAAAGTAACGCACTGCAATGAGGAGAGGGGAAGATTGCATCCTTTGATTTTTTTCTTTCTTGTTCATTCCTATGTAATAATACTCTAGTTTAGGCCCAGTCGTCTTTGTCTCTGGTTTTTCTTTGCCTGATTCTGTAATCATCATAAGGTGAGAAAACATCTTAACACTAACCTTATGCTCTGTGCACTAAATGCTTCTTACTCTTTTTTACCAGGCTTTCACTTAGTGTGATTTCTTAGTAAGTGAGCTATTCATCACTCATAATATTAGTATTGCAATGTGTTCTTAAATACTCTGATCACAGCAAGTGTGATTTTTATGACCTTATATTGTTTTTAAGGAATAGGATATTTTAGGAAAGTGATAGGATATTTGCGTTTGTAGAAAATAAAAAATATGGGGCCGGCCGGTGGCGCACTGCTACAGTGCGCCGCTTGGGAAGCGCGGCGGTGCTCCTGCCGAGGGTTCGGATCCCACATACAGATCGGCAGCTCATTGGCTGAGCGAGGTGCGGGAGCAACACTGAGGGTTGCGATCCCGTAGCTGGTCCCGGTCTGGTATGGGCGTGACACTGAGGGTTGCGATCCGTTGCTGGTCACGAAAAAAGAAAAAAAAAAAAAGAAAATAAAAAATATCAAATTGATTTATTCTTCTTGTCCTCAGCAAAGGTGAATATCCCTTTACTAAAATAGTTCGTATAATAAGCTGATTTATAATATTTAAGCTATAATAAATGCTTATTCATCTTGTCTTTTCTCATGTCTCTAGTGAAAGTAGTATGTTTAAGTAGAACTCAATAAATATGAAAAATCAATATTATACCAGATTCTTATTAATTGGATGCTATTTACCTGAATAAAAAAACATATGATTTATTTAATTATAAAGGTGAAGATTAAACTCAAATTAATTTACTTTTATTTACTTTTCAAACTTAACTTGTTAATTATGCATCAAGCACATGATTTTATAAGTAAAATAAGAGAGAAATAAAAAAAGATATGGTGATGCTTAACACACGACTCTCATGATTGAGAATTAAACCATCAGCCGGGGTGAGGCTGTGGGCTGTTAGACTTTAGTTCTGACATCATGCAAAAGGTGGCCAGAAGTTCATTTTGTTGGGGAAACAGGGATTAAAAGTGCCTTTGCAAGGAACTTTACTTAAGAACTAGGAGTACTGCTTGTAAACAGGGGCAAGAATAGAGTTCCTCCTCTTGAGGGAGCAGGTGTGGGAATTCAGCAGCCATATGTTATCAACTCCTGCTTGGATTTCAGCCTCACATATGTGATCAACTCCTGCTTGGATTTCATCCTGCTTGTTTAGACAGGAAGGAGACGTGCGTTCAGGATAGTGATAGTACCGCTGGATGGACGCGAGATCCTTCCATGTTAATTCTAGTTCTCGTTTGGGAACCTTGAAGGCCCACACTGAAGCAATCCCTCAAAGAGCTGAGGGAAGCAGGGAAGGAGATGGAGAGGAGAGAGAGACTGTATTCCAGGAAAGAGGAGCCATTTAATGAAAGCTCCAGAAGACATGAGAGGAAAAAAGTAAAGAAACGTTAGCATAGTTAATTCACAAAATTAGCAAAATTAAAATTAACTAAATTAATTCTGTATTAATCACTTTAATTTTTGATTCCTGAAGGGACTAATAGGACTCAAGCAGTTTGCACTCGTGGAACAGGCTTGTTACAGGCAGGTAACACAGCACAGCGACAGCAGCAGCAGGACGTGCACTGAGAAGGAGTTCAGGTCTCTCACACGGTGCTTGTCCTCTACAACTAAGTCACACTTGACTCGCTTTGTCCCCAAGTCTTAAACCACTGTGAGTGCGTGCGTGGAGAGCACCTTGGTGCCAGAAAGTCCAAAGTGGGCTGTGGCTGTCTTTCACTGGGGGCTGTTCACACAGGCACATTCAAACATGTGCAGGCGTGGCCATCAAAACTAGCCGGTCCTCACCAAATCAAGGTGCGAATCACAAGTCCAATTATTTTAGCTAAATAATGCTGACAACCTAGTATACCATACCCCTGAAAAAAACAGATCCGTTGCTACAGGACGTCATTTTCTTGTCTTTATTTTACAATATTTTATTATGTTGGCCAACAGTCAATAACTTGAGCTAAACAAGGAGTTAGTCCAGGCCGGCTAAGATTAACCTATGCTTTGCAGGCAAAAATCAAAATCAGTCATCAAGAAATAAATTCACCCCAGGCAATGTAAACAAAATAAGGTAATCTGAACTCAATGAAAAATAATGTTTGCACTGTTCAAAGAGATAAGAAGAATAACATGCATGATGCTAAAAAATAGCAAGAAAATATTCAACAAAAGCATGTAAAAATGAAATGAAATTAGGTGTATATTAATAGCATTTAATTAGAGAATCTGAAAATAAATCCATCTCTCTGCTTCTCTCCTCCTTCCCTGTCTTAGTCTCTCTCTCTCTTTTTCTCTCTCTTTAGATAGATATATTGATTATGATGATGATAGATTATAGATAGATAGGTGGTAGATAAAGTTATTAAAGTAACAAAACAAAAATAAAAACCTCAATGAGTGGGTGAAACAGAATAGAGGAATAAGCAAATACTAAGATGATAGGCGATATTGGAGCACAGAAATAGAAAGACAGAAATGAAGAGATTAAATCCAATACAAAGGATTGGTTTAGACACGTGGAGTAATTTTTAACTAAACATGAGCTCCACAAGTTGAAGTTAAATGAAAACTGGGAAAAAGTGATAATATTTGAAAATATTTAATAGTAATTAAATATAATAATATTTGAGAATTTTCCTTATCAAAAAGCACATAGAATAAATGTGCAACGTGTCACAAAGGATTTTAAAAATTCATACCTACATCCTACTGAAACTGAATAATAGCAAATATAAAGAAAAAAATCATAAACATGCCAGAGAGAAGTTTGATTACCTCAAAGGAAAGCGGTTATGCTGACAGCAGCTGCCTCACTACTAACAGTAGATAAGAAAAGAGGATGGTGCCATGTCTTTAAAACTGCAGGAAAGTAAATCACACTCTGAGATTCTGCACTCAGTTCAATTATCATCTGAGACCAAGGGAGAATAATGTCGATTATAGACACACAAAGAGAGATGTTTCACCCTCAGACCCTTCCTAGAGAACTACTAAGGGCCGGCCCGGTGGCGCACTGCTACAGTGCGCCACTTGGGAAGCACGGCGGCGCTCCCGCGCGAGGGTTTGGATCCCACATACAGACCGGTTCCCGCTCACTGGCTGAGGGAGGCGCGGGAGCAGCACTGAGGGTTGCAATCCTGTTGCCGGTCCCCGGTCCGGTACGGGGGCGACACTGAGGGTTGCGATCCGTTGCTGGACACGGAAAAAAAAAAAAAAAAAAAAAAAAAAAAAGAACTACTGAAAGATATACTTGAAAAGAAGAATAAAATAAACCCGGGAATAGAGTAGAATGCAAAAAATAAGGTAATCCGAAACTTGATAAAAATAGTGGTAATTTGGAGGAATTCCCAGAAATTGTTAACATATATTGGTAATTTTAATAAATTATGACTAAAATTAAAAGGCCATGGACTAATTTTATATGTCTATAATTTTTAAACCAAAATGTTAGAAAACAGTAATGAGCTTGATGTAGGTAGTAGTTGGTGAGTGATTAAAGATTACTGAGATCCTAGTATTGTTTGGGAGAAGGGAAGATGGAACTTTAGCTTTTGCTAGTAAAAATGTGTTTGCAAAGTGTTAAATATTACTACTTAAAGACTACATTAAAAATCTAGAGCTTTGTGGCAGGGACTGCAGGTCACCTCCCCACCCATATTATTTCTACTCTTTTGTCATAGTACTAGAACATTAAATGTTTTTTTGGGCACATGGCTACCCATACTAAAGATTACATTTCTGAATCTCCCTGGAAGTTACGTATGGCTATACGACTAAGCTCTGGCCAAGTGGAGTGCTGCTGAGAATGTCATGTACAACTTTTGGAAATTATACGCAACTGGGACGGAAAAGGTTATGATGGACCGTGAGAAGAAAGCCAGGTGCCAGGATGGCAGAACAAGATAAGAGGTCCCTAGTCTGCGACACCAGGTAGCACCACACTAGGCCCAGACAGCTAAATTTCTATTTTATGTGAAGAAATGATAAACTTATTTTGTTTAAGCCACTACTGTTTTTTGTTTGAGTCAAACATGGGCAAACTTATTCTTAAGTAATACAAATTCTCTGTCAATTAAAAAAAATTTAAAGAGGAAAAGAAACAAAAGAACATTAACAGTCCAAAAGAAGGTAGGAAAGAAAAAAAATAAAAGCATGGTAAAAAAAACAAAAGCAAAACATAAAATAAGAAGGCAAAGAATTCCAACATAATAAATGTAAATGTATATAACCCAACAGTCACATGGAAGAAAACAAAAACCTCTCTCTCTATGTGTGTGTGTGTGTATATATTTTAAAACAAAAGAACTAAACAACATAGCACTTTTATAGTAAAGGGATGAGTCATATACCCAGGCCAAAGGAAAAAAAAAAAATTGCAAGACAAGAGACTAGCTAATAATAAAACAAGTTATGCCCCATGAAGCATCAAGAACTGTAAGGTTGCACAGAATTAATGAGAAAATGGATGAAAACTGCAAGTATAGAATGGAAATTTAATACATTTCAATCAGAAATTACCCAGCAAGTAGATATTGTTCCAAATTGTGAAGAGCAATGTAAAGAAATTGTTCAGGGTTTTGTGGGGTCATAGGAAACTATCTATTCTGTCTGAGGGAGTTGGCAAAAACTTCCCTGAAGAACGACATTTCAAAAAAGCATGTCAAGAATAATTAAGAATTAATCAAGGTGAGGGGGTGGACAAATTCCAGGCAGAAAGAAAATGAAAAAAAAGGTCTGGGGGATTTTATTATTTGATTAGAGCCTGAGGGAGAAAATTATGTGATAGGAGGTTGAAAATTTTGCAGAAAATTTCTTATTATGTAAGGTCTTCTCTGATCCTCTTCAGATTATCTCAAAATGTCAAGCTTTGGAAAGGAAGATACCTTAAGTTCAAAATTAAAAGCCACAAAACTTGAAAAATAAAACCCTGACATGAGAGAACTTATTTTTCAATCAATGCTATCTATTTTTAAATAAAAATAACTAATTTAAGTTTAACATTTAGAATGAATTATATTCAAAATGTATACAATACTTAAATGTAAGGTAGTATATTGTCATAAGCTATTTTCACTTTACCAATTAATTTATAGAAGTTCTCATATTTTAGTCCTTTCTTATTTTGTCTTTAACAGTAGAAAAGAGCTGATTTCAGAACTTCCTAATTCCGTTGCTACTGTGTAGTGATACTCGCTGTGTGTTTAGAGTTATTATCAGAACTGTTCAGAGGCCTCGTCCAAATGGTTTTATTTAGCAAAGAGCATCAGTCCAATCACCATCTCTGTCTCAGGGAAAACTTCCAGTAGGCAGGAAAATTAGACTTTTTTCCTTCCCTTATGTTACTATTGCTAAGAATTTATTTTAGATATTGTATATAATTCTTAGTAAAGATGTCCGAACCTTTAATGTAAAGAATTTCTAGTGAAATAGTGATCTAACATATATGACAGCTAAGAAATTCCAGGTCAAAGTTTCATTGCACGGCATCAATTCAAGTGAGTGCATTACTCAAACAGTTCTTCCCTTCTACATAAGTATGTGGCCGGTTAACCTGACAAGGCTCTACATGTATCCAACATAATTGATTATTTATGTTCTTTACTACTTTTAAAAATATAGGAAAAGTTAAAGAGGTAACTGTGATTTAAAAAACACAGGCTTTGGGGAGCTATCTGGTACGTTTTGTTTGTACTGGCTTGTGATAACATGCTCTTCCTCTGAAGTTCCGAGGGTCAGGACAATCACTAGGCTGTATGCCTGGCTTTGGTTCTCACAGCTCTAAGTGCCTGACCTGGAAGCGAACCCCCTGGATGATTAACTGGGTCTCCCTCAACATTTTTGTCAATAATTTTGTTAATTCTGATATGATAGTATTTCTAAATTAAATCTATATTAGAATAGATTTTATTATTATTATTATTATTGTTATTGCATTAAACTTCAAAAAGGCACTGTGCACATTTTATTATATTTAAGACCACAAGTGTAGGGCATTTTTATCGTTCTGACTCATTTTAGACTGCCACTTTTGTCCAAATAGCGTCATGATGGCTGTTTTCATTGAAGCATAGTTTTGGTGGGTTTGGCCCACTGGTTAATGGAGGAGGTTGAAGCTTAAAGTCAGGGCAAAACCTTTTGGAAATAGGCGTGGCTGCTAAGGAAGGATCACTCAGTGGCCAAAGAATCACGTGTACTGGCCAAAAATCAGAAAACAAAAATCAGGTCAGAGAACACAAATAGAAAAAAGAGGGCTAATTTAACCAAGAGGTAAAAGATGCATTGATATCTATTATCTACTCACGCTATGCCCATTCCTAAAGGTCTATCCACGTATCACTCCCTCTGTCCCTTTAATCCTCAATCATCCAGTCTTATTCTTTCCAAGTCCCTAACCAGCTGGCCAGATAGCTTTTTATGACACATGTCATCATCAGTCTAGGAAAATAATAATTTACAATTCTAGCATTAAAAGATAAGCATAATTCCAAACATTTGAGATGCAAAAATGATAAAGTAGCATATTAGTAAATACAAAATATTTTTTTTTCCTTTTTTTTAATTTTTAACTGACCGGTGCAGGATCGCAACCCTAGGTGTTGCGCCCGTACTGGGGACCGGCAATGGGATCACAACCCTCGGTGTTGTGCCCGCGCCATGCTCAGCCAGTGAGCGGGAACCGGTCTCCACATCGGATCCGAACCCTCGGCGGGAGCACCGCCGCGCTCCCAAGCGGCGCACCCTCCAGTGCGCCACCGGGCCGGCCCAATACAAAATATTTTTTAAAGATTGAATGGTATTCTATTTGGTGGATTGCTGGGACACACCCTAGTGCATCTGTTCAAATTCCAATTGTATAATTTTTTTTGTATCATTTGCTCATATGTTGCCCAATGATTATTTCAGAATTTATTATTAGAAATGAAATTTTTGGGTTAAAAGAAACTTCCAGGACATTTTATATGTAATTGAATAGAACTGATTAGTGTCACCACTCTTAGGCCTTAAGGGACAGGGAACCCAGTGGGAATTGTAACCACGGAGGAGATACTCTTCAGCAACAGGTTGAAGAGCATATAAGGCAGCAGAGAAAAGGTAGAAGAAAAAGAGCTGTAAAAAAGTCCCCACCCCTTTCATGAAGGCTAAGCTAGTAATTTACCATAGTTTCCTTCTTCTAGCATCTATTCCATGCCCCTCTCCCCCACCTCTTTATTCTGCCAACAACCTAATGGAGTGACCCAAATCTTAGTTCTTGATGCCATAGGATCTAAATCATTACATTGTCTTTATCTGGTGGTGGCAATATCCAATGGACCTGTACTCTTAGACAATGGAGTTCTAAGACACCCAAGTGGATCCTATGGTTTCCAGACAGTCTTCCTGGCCATGAATAAGGCATTTTTGTTTTAGCTTCATGGAAGTTAGTCCAGACATAATAATTTTGAGTTCCAAGGGGCCAAAGTGTCCCCCTGAAATATGCGATCAAATTGGGACTTCAGCAATGATCTCTGCTCCTGGCAGTTTTGGCAAACATCAGTAACAGTAGCCAGAGAAACCTTGAGAGCTGAAGACCATTAGTTAACATGAACTAAATAGAAAATCATTTAGTCAACAGAAATTTTCTGTGCATTGTCTTTATACATGTCACCATGGCCATTGTGTACATGGACTTCTTGAACAAAAACTGGGAAGGCTGAAGGAAAAGTCTTGTGGCACTAGAGAAAAAGCTGACTGATATCACAGAATTGAGAACTCTTTTCGGGTGGCATTTACATGGAACACAAATATCTACTCTTTCTGTGTCTGTTCCTAGAGGACTACCCACACAACTTTTCCACTGTCTTCTCATCCCCAGTCATTTGGTCTATTCTTTCCATATCTGTGACATGCTAGCCAGTGTATCAGCCACAGCCCATGATTCAGTGTCTACCTGTAACTCAAGTCATTTCTGCTCCCACATAAAATGGTAATTGGATATACTGCCCTGCATTCCGTCTAATAGTAATTACCTTTATCACTATATTTCGGGGTTATTCCCAAATAGGACCATAATGCAGTGGAATTTAATTCTGACCTATACATAAATTTGGGCCATACTTTTGATTTTATCTTTATCACCATGTGAGGCCATAGTTGTGGGTTTAGGGAAAGGTGGCACAACCACATAACCAGATACCATGGGTATCTGAGTCATTCACTCAGTTTATTTGTGTTATCCGTACCTACTTGGCCCTGCTGCTATATGTACAGTTTTTTTTATTTAATGATGGAATATTCCTATACATTACAAATCATCCAGTTTACAATGGGCGAATTGGGCTGCTTACTTATTTGGTTTCCCTTGTTTAGGCCTTGGAGTCAAGCTAAAGAATGCAGTCAGGTTGCTTGCATTTTAACCTGGGTCTGATAAAGGTCTTTTGTTTGCTTCAGGCCCCTATGCACACCGTTTTATGAGCATTCAGTACTTGGATAGGAGGAGCACATTCAAATGATGTGGAGATATCACACCGTGCTCCAAACTGATGGAAATTCTAGAAACCTTACCAACGTGTCAAGTCCCAGAATATTTGCAGTGTGTATCTTTTATTCTGTGGCAAGTTCATGCATTACTAAGTTATAGACGTAGATTGATAGTATTCCAGCTATTATTATATATTGTAAAATCCTAGTATATGATAAGTGAAATCTAAAAAATTTAAGGAGTTAAAATGTCCATTTTTCATTATTGTGAGATTAAGAAATGGCCTCGGCATGCCTGTGTGTTTTGTTTGTGATCTCCCTGGATTCATTCGTGCTGTCCAAAATTATGTTGGAAAAGAATGGTCTGCCATTTGCAGCAACATGGATGAGCTTGGAGAAAATTTTGTTAAGTGAAAAAAGCCAGGCACGTAGGGAAAAATATTGCATATCCTCACTCATAAGTGGAAGCTAAGAAACAGAGAAAGACTATAATAAAATGTTGAACTTTCAGGAGAGAACAGACCTATAGTTACTAGAGGTGGGAAAGGGGGAAGGGGAGGAGGGATAGGAAGTAATTTGGCAAGGGACACAAAAAGAAATTATGATTTGTAATGATGAACGTGCTAATAGTATTGATTTGATCATCACATACTGTACACAAATACTGATAATCCACTCCGTATCCCATAAATATGTACATATAAAAATTTAAAGCAAATATTATGTTGGTTTGGGTTGCTGTTTGGTGCCACCTGGTCATGGCTGTTTGACCTGTCTCTGGATCATGTGGCTGCCTGAAACTACTAGGGGGACAAGTGGCGGTAATTCTGAGAATCTCCTGTTAATTGGTGCCAATTTTGTCATTCCCATCTGGGGAAACCAGTCTGGGAGAGTCGTGGGGGTGTGAGAACTCGCCTGCTTTCTGGCCTTTCCTTGTTTAGCCTCTGGGCTAAGTTACCACCATTTCCACATCAGAACATTAGTACCTGCTACTGAGAACTTCACTGGAGAAAGTAAGAGCCCGTTGTCCAACAACGTTTATATCTCCATTCAAAAGATTGATGGGTGAAGTACCACAAGATTTTACTCCATTTGATTAATGTAACAATTTTCTCCCATCAGGGCCAACTGTCAAGAAATGGCAGCAATGAAATATGGGTGACTTTCTTTATAAGTAAATTATATAAGATACCTTTAATAGAAATTCAATGACTAAGTGTATGTTTTCAATATCTTTGCTACAGAAACTATTTGCTCTAAAACAATCATTTTGTTTATTATTTCAAAAACGAATACATTTTTGCAAGAGTGTGAGCATTTTGTTTCAAGTTTAATGTTTTTCAAGGTCCAGCATTCTTGCATTCAGTACATAATTCATGGCATAGGGCAAGAATATTTTCCTACTCTGGTTTCAATAGGTAACCCAGTTTAACAAGTGCTTCTTCAATTACAGCCTCAGGAGTAATCACCAACTTTAATGAATCTAACAGATTATGAGATATTTACAATTTGCATTTGGAACTCACTTCCTTCCCCCTTTTTATTCTGGCTCTAAGAAATTAACACATCCTAACTTACTCCAGTCCTTTTCTTCACACTCAACCAGAACAATTTTAGAAAATCCTGCTTGGAATATTGCTTGCATTAGTGGTTATTAGAGGAAAACTTTTTAACTTTTGTTTTGAGGAGGGGCAATGAGAAGTAAGGAGATGATTATTTAAATGGAAAACAATGATGTTTCTTCCATGTATCTTAAAGTTACGTTTAACATTCCTGAAAACTCAGAGACTGGGATGTGATAGATGTCTCAGTCCATCTGGGCTGCTATAACAAAATACCACAGACTGGGTAACTTGTAATGCACAGGAATTTATTTCTCACAGTTCTAGTTGCTGGAAAGTCCAAGATGAAGCCACCAGCATCTTGTAAGGGCCTTCTTGCTGCTTCCTCACATGGCAAAAGAGCACGTGAGAGAATAAATCCATTCCCATAGCTTATTGTATAAGGGCCCTAATTCATTCATGAGGACATAGCCCTAATGACTTCATCATTTCCCAAAAGTCCCCATCTCTTAATACGATCAAGTAGGGATTAAGTTTCAACATGAATTTTGGAGGGAACAGATTTCAAACCATAGCAATAAAGAGACTTTGAATTTATATTGTTATTCTTTTTGGAAACCTGGAAGTACTTTTCCAAAAACTTACCCTAGAGGCCAAATAGATATTAATCTGCCTTGAAAGTTAGAGCATATGGCTGTTTTACATAATATTTTACTACTGCATGGCATGAGTTTCCATTTAAAAAGAAAAAAAATATATATATATATATATATTCAATCTACCTGCTACCTGACCAATAAGGCAATGCCACACATTTTAGTTTTCTTTTATGAGGTACCCCACCTCAAGATATAAATATGTATGCCAGTGAAGTTATTCTTTTTTTTTTTTTTTGTCTTTTTCTGTGTCCGGCAACGGATCGCAACCCTCAGTGTTGCCCCCGTACCGGACCGGGGACCGGCAAACGGGATTGCAACCCTCGGTGTTGCTCCCACGCCTCGCTCAGCCAGTGAGCGGGAACCGGTCTGTATGTGGGATCCGAACCCTCGGGCGGGAGCACCACCGCACTTCCCAAGTGGCGCACTTATCCAGTGCGCCACCAGGCCAGCCCACCAGTGAAGTTATTCTACACTGTAGTTACAAAGAGTCTCAAAGTTAGTATCTCACTTAAACCAACATTTCATTTTTGTAGTATCCAAACATGTTTCCAGGTTGCAGGGGGATCGCACTCTAATCACTTAAACAGAAACCCATGCAAATGAAGTTCTGCCCTCTTTGGTATCTGACTTTCTAAAGCGTTGGGCGATCACCATCTCAGTTCAAATGGAAATACGTCATGGAGGTTGGTGAATGAGAGATATTTACAAAATAAGTCTGAAATTAGTACATATTGCTTTTCTTTATATTCTAACGACTGGAATTCAGTCATATAACAACACTTTACTGAAGAAGGCTAGAGAATGTGATTAAATGTTGTGTTCAGAAGAGGAAAAACTGGCATTTGGAGAATGACCAGTAGTCCTGAAATTTGTATTTTAATATTGTGTAAATACATACCTTTAATGTCTGTAGGTGCTAAGATTGAAGAATGCATGATTTATTGTTTATTACTTTTCTATTAAGAATTTAGGACAAAAACTAAATGCAAATAATTTAAAATAGAAAACTGTGCACATTAAAATATACATAAAACAAGCAATATAATAATATGCAAATTATAAAATATATATTTATGTATTATATACCATATTTGAGGGTACTTCAGAAAGTTTGCTGAAAAGTAGAATTGAAAGATAATATGAAATTTTTTATGGACTTTTTGAAGGTCCCTCATATTATTTCATACATTTAACATTCTTTGTAAATGATATATTATAACTAAACATATACCATGTGTAACTATAATAAATGAAAAAAAATCACGGAAACTATAAGTTTGCATTATTTTACTACAACCCTGAAACTTTTCAGGAAACTTGAGCTTTCTTTATTTCCAAGTATATAATAGGAGTTGGGTTCATCTGTTCTTGTGGTTTCAGTAGAGCCCTCAAAGGCCAAAAATAATAAGATGGGTCCCAAAGACCCAGAGATTTGAAAGCTTAAAACAATTTACTAGACTGCTTAATTGGAAAGTGCAAAGAGATTGTGAAACTGCTTTTGCCATCCTAGTTATGAGTTATTTTTTTGTTTGTTTGTTTGTTTGTTTTTCCTTTTTGTCTTTTTTACTGACCGGTAACGGGATCGCAACCCTCAGTGTTGCGCCCGTACCGGGGACCGGCAACGGGATCGCAACCCTTGGTGTTGCGCCCGCACCGCACTGCCATCCCAGTTATGAGTTTTTTGTTTGTTTGTTTGTTTTTCCTTTTTGTCTTTTTTACTGACCGGTAACGGGATCGCAACCCTCAGTGTCGCGCCCGTACCCGGGACCGGCAACGGGATCGCAACCCTTGGTGTTGCGCCCGCACCGCACTCAGCCATTGAGCGGGAACCGGTCTCCACATGGGATCCGAACCCTCGGCGGGAGCGCCGCCGCGCTCCCAAGCGGCACACTCTCCAGTGCGCCACCGGGCTGGCTCAGTTATGAGTTTTGAAAGAGACATTGAAGGCTGATCAGAGAGAGAGTTGTCATTCCCTTGTAGAGCAGATGGTGTGCTGTGGCGCACCTCCTCCCACTGCCTCTTGACATAGGGAAAGAAAGCTGTTTTTTAAAAAAATATATTATTTTTTTTATCACCATGGCTTCATGGTGATCACTTGGATAGACTTGTGTCCCATTGATCCTGAGGAACAGGTGGTCTAGTGTTGAATGAAGTCTGGATATTTTAATGATGAAAGTCAATGGCAATTGCTGACCCTGTTTGTTGCAGCAGAGTAAAACTGAGGTGGCTCCACTGACAAAGAGGACATCTTCTATCATAGTTAGGACTATTGTTTGCATTTGCTGGGTAATCTGCTGACAGGAGCCAACATAAAAATCTTCCCGAAGGACCAAGTGCACCACCTCCTCCTGGAGGAGATGTGAGAACTCAGCTCAGACACAGATGACGGAAAGATTGCCGGCTTCTCAGAGGCTGGTGGCGGAGGCAATTGTCACTAGCCAAAGAGGAGAGGGTCACATCTGCGGAAGTGCAGCCCGAGAGACTTTGTAGCAGAACTTCAAAGAAAGACTACTCATTGTATATCATAGCCTCTGTCCATCCCATTGGCCACACTCTTCAACTGTGGTGGCAGGATCACCTCACCCTACAGAATGGGTCCCATGGCAAGCTCTAGTAGCTCTCAGTAAGTGACTGTGCTGCAGAGGAACTCGCGATAGACTTTTAAAGGGTGGCTTTAAAAGTCCAAAACAAGGGCCCTTCTTTATGGAAAACAGTATGGCAGTTTCTCAAACTACAGATAGAACTACCATATGATCCAGCAACCCCACTTCTGCATATGTATCCAAAGGAATGGAAATCACGTTGAAGGGACACCTGCACTCCCATGTTCATTGCAGCTCTATTTCCAATAACCAAAATATGGAACCAACCTAAATGTCCATCGGCAGACAACTAGATAAGGAAAATGTTTATATATACTATATATACACAATGAAACACTACTCAGCAATAAAAATGAATGAAATTCGGCCATTTGTAGCAGCAAGGATGAGCTTGGAGAAAATTATGTTAAATGAAATAAGCCAGGCACAGAAAGAGAAATACCACATATGTATGTAGCTCATTCGTAAGTGGGAGCTAAGAACGAGAGAAAGAAAGAAAGATCACAATGAAACATTAAACTTTCAGAAGGAGAGAACAGACCTACAGAGACTAGAGGTGGGAAAGTGGGAAAGGGAGCAGGAGTTAGGAAGGAATTGGGTAAGGGACACAAAGAATAATTAGAATTTATAATGATAAGCATGCTAATAATATTGATTCAATCATCACATTCTGTACACATACTGATAGTCAACTTTGTACTCCATAAATATGTGTACTCAAAAATAAATAGTAAATAAATAAAAACAACAACAAAAACCAAGGGCCCTTCTGACTTAGCTGTTCTTCCTAGGAAACTTAAATGTGTCAGTGTCCCAGAATGTTATGGTGGCCTCTGTGCTGCTGTCCACACGGAGGGGCAGGGGTGGTAAAGTGATCTTTTCTGCCCTCTGACTTACTTTCCCTCACCTGAGCACTGCCCAAGAGTTGGGTTGAAGGGGAATATGGAGCCAGGTTCCATTGCTTTGCCACCTGCCATCGCTCTTCCTCCTTTTCCCCTCATCACCCTAGACAGAAAAATGGGGAGGCTCTCTCTTTCATGCATCCCTTGGTTCATGTCTTTACTATGTGGTTGGCTTGAAAGAGATCCATTCCACACCACAAAATAATCCTGTGATCTTAGTCTTCACTGCTGATACGTGAAGCAGAGACAGCAACGATGTCATTAGAATCTGGAAAACACTTTCCCAAGCTATACTTCTCAAAATAATTAAGTTTGCAAGTTCAACACTTAATATTTTCTAGCTCTTTCTTCTTTATCTCAGTGACATATCCTGGTTTCTTCATGAGAAAATTATATACGATAGAGTGAAGGTTTTATATCCCAAAGAGATACAAATTAATTATGCAAAACAGATTAACAATTTTCAAACTATTTTATCAATTATATAAGTTTTAACTGTGAAAAGTAATATAACTATGTTGTATCCTCTTTTCTTTATTTCTCTATTGATCAATCCTAAAATACTTGAGAATTTCATGTTGCAGTTTTACTATTCTTATATGGTATTTTTCTATTTTTTAAAAATTTTCTAAATTTTCTTTATTTTTTAGTCAGAAAAATAAATTTCTTTTTTTTTTTTTTCCTTTCTTTGGTCTTTTTCGTGACCGGCAACGGATCGCAACCCTCAGTGTTGCGCCCGTACCGGACCGGGACCGGCTACGGGATCGCAACCCTCGGTGTTTGCCCCCGCACCTCACCCAGCCAGTGAGCGGCTGGTCCGTATGTGGGATCCGAACCCTCAGAGGGAGCGCCGCTGCGCTTCCCAAGTGGCACACTGTAGCAGTGTGCCACCGGGCCAGCCCAGAAAAATAAATTTCTAATATTTAATATCACAAACTAGTCATAGACTTAATGTCTTACCCATCTGTCTCTGCTGCTTACATCATTTTTGATATCACGGAGCCACATATTGTCATTCCATAGGCTTTCACATCATTGACTAGAACTGGATTCTGCTGATTCAGTAAGGCCTAATTGTATCCTATTGGAATGTCAATTTAGGACCCCAAGAAGACTGATTACAAATATATTTGACTATTTTGAATATTTGGATAAATACCTTAGTCCACAAAAATTTAAAATGTCTTTACATTTCTACATTAGACACTTTACATTAGCTTGCCAGATTCAGTAGCTATTAATTTGATAGATCAGTGCTAAAGATGTAGTCATTTAGTAAATAGCAATTACAAGTTTTCATTTGCACCGGAGTAAAGTGTAGATTAAAATGTCTAACAAAATAAGCCGACTGGAAAGGTTGTGTGTCAGAAAACGCTCTATCATTTGAGGTAGTTATCTGGATAACTTGGGGGTTTTAATTGAATCACACGTACGTAGGTAGCAATCAGTAAAAGCTTCATTTAACAACAGTCAGATCATTACTTTGCAAAGACATGTTCTTTATAAGCAAAGATATTAATTGGAAATGACAAACTGATGGCTACGAAAGATCCATAAGTCTCACTTACCTGCCAGGGTGATTATGGTCATTGCATTACTAAGACAGTCCATGATTGTTGCAGTTTCAGTTCTGCCTAATCAGCATCAATCTCCTGAAAGAAAACACAGTTGAAAAATGTTTAGAAAGCTTTAATTCATAAAAGATGTTCCAAAGATTACTGTGCATATTAAATGGTATTCTGTATCTTAAATTCTGTTAATCGGTTACTTTAGGCAATATAATTATTGGTTCTATGAAACAATCTAAGTTTTAACAGTCTGGGAAAATGTAAAATCTTTTGCCATTTTTAGGATATTCAGAATCCAGTAGTTAAATCCAATGCTTCTGAAAAAAAGAGGTATAATTTAGGTAAAGTAAAATGCAATATTTTAAAATATACTGTTTGATACTTTTTGGTGAATACAGATACTACCTTAACACCACTTGAATCAAACAAAGAACATTTGCATCACCAAGCCCCCGCCCCCCTGCCAGCCTTGTCCCCCCCTGCCCATTTGCCTGTGTGTGTGTGCACACGCGTGTGC
>NW_007734331.1:38849-40975 GCF_000696425.1 Galeopterus variegatus | reverse complement strand
ATTGGTTCTATGAAACAATCTAAGTTTTAACAGTCTGGGAAAATGTAAAATCTTTTGCCATTTTTAGGATATTCAGAATCCAGTAGTTAAATCCAATGCTTCTGAAAAAAAGAGGTATAATTTAGGTAAAGTAAAATGCAATATTTTAAAATATACTGTTTGATACTTTTTGGTGAATACAGATACTACCTTAACACCACTTGAATCAAACAAAGAACATTTGCATCACCAAGCCCCCGCCACCCTGCCAGCCTTGTCCCACCCTGCCCATTTGCCTGTGTGTGTGTGCACACGCGTGTGCGTTTAAACTATCCGATGGCAGCAATCTGTGCTTAGGTGTCTTGCTTTGGTCCTTTAAGGATTAGCTTCATTGCTCTTTTAGAAAGAGTTTATGTGAAAATTGTAATTTTTACTTTTGAATAGGCCAAACAAACAAGTACTTTACTTAGAAAAATCGTAAGTTTAGAATCAAAGAATTTTATTCCATGGAGGTAGTTCTATGTCCCACCAGAGAGCCTGGAAGCGCAGAGTGTTACTTAAAGTGGGCCAGAGATCCTCCAGTGGTTGGTTGTTGGAAGAGCTGTATGGCCTGTATAAGAAATTTTGTAGGCGTTTAATAGCTACCAATAAAAAATATTTAATGGTAATGGCCAAATATAATGTTTCCTATGTGCCTGGAAATATTCTAGATACTTAGTATGCATTCATGCAAAGAGACATAAGCGTCTTTTCAACTCATTCTGCATTTTTAAACATATTTCTTATATTTTATGTAATACCTCCCTGGTCAGTTAAGTCACAAAATTACAGAATATGCTATTTTGTATTTTAGAATTAATTGTCCAATTTCTTTAATTTATAGGTGAAAGCATTAAGATATAGAATACTTAGGGGACATCATGAAAGAACTACAGAGTAATATTACTCATTAAACCAAAACTAGAATTGCCTTACTAGTGTTTTTTTCGTTTATGATTCTATTTGAGGCAGCCTTTTAATGTTAGCCACATCATAAGTACATTCAGCTTTAATAGTGGAACAAAAACATAAACCTTTTCAGGGGGACTTAGTATCATCTTTGTGTATCAAATAATATATTAGAAAATGAAAACCAGTAAAAATAATAGGTCTTTACACATAATCATTTGCTGAAAGGCACTTATTTTGTAAAAGAAGCACTACTAGCATTTATCACTTTATGAAGTTTGGAAGACAATATAATGAAGTGACAAAAAAATGATTGAGAACTAAAGAGAATGATATTTTAAAATCTTCATCAATCCTTAGAGTGAACGACAGTAGAATGAAAATCTGCCTTGTAATACCATTCAGATTTTTCTTTAACTTTTTTTTGTTGATGTAGCTGCCAGTTGCATTTAATAAACATTTATAAGACGGATATTATTGAAATTAAAGTGATGATATTTTCATATTTATTTATTACAAAATAAATTAATCCAGCAATTGTATGTGAATCTGCTGACAGTGTAGATCTCCATGTTTAATGTTGGTAATGGGAAGGCAAGAGTTAGAATAGGTTTTATATAAGCAAATTAAGGTTTGAAACTAAGAAAGTCACTTCAAAGACTTGCAGCTACATTTAATCACATTTAGCACCACCAAATTGGCTGTCAAAAGTCTAATTAACTATCAGGCATTAACTCTATTTCCTATGCTGCTCACTTGCACAGCCTTTCGTTACAACATCTGGCAAGTTAAAATTCCCTGGAAGACCACTTCTTCCTATAGCTTTACAGCATAAAGTTATAATGAAAGGAGCTGTTGTTAGCACAACAACAAAAACATATTTAATACTTCATTGTTGGACTATTAAAAGGATTTTAAAAATCATATTGGAATTACCGGTCACTTCATTTTATGTAATGGCACATAATTAAGCTTAAATAAGGCATTTTAACAAATGAATGGTGGATATATATTTTGATTTCACTAATGTTGTAATTTTTCCAAAAATTTTCCGTAATTGCAATCCAGCTCTGACTTCACAATTCACCTGCTTTTCAATCACAATGATTTTTTTCCCCCAACTACTATAGAGCTCTCTCATCACCTAAATATACTTTATATCACCAATTGAAATTCACAGAGAAGGGCATATTTACTTA
>NW_007734331.1:25618-38181 GCF_000696425.1 Galeopterus variegatus | reverse complement strand
TTTTTTCAACTCACATGAGGAAAGTCATATATTTGCATACATAATCCCATTAATTTTGAACGCTTGGCAACTTCTCTCTAAATAAATTACATAACAACTTCTTCCTCTGTTCGCTGATGTCCTTGATTACATATATTTTTCTTTTAGATTATCAGCCTTAATTACTAAAGAACATCCCCAAATAATTATTGGCCAAATTAATTTGAATAGGAGTTGACTAATTTTTTTTCCGTTCCTTAGCTATTCATTCCAAACTTGAAAAATGTCACTCAACTACATGTGAAATAAAGTAGATTTTTTAAAAGAATAAATGCAGAGTTGAATATGATTTTTATTTAAAATATGTGTCATTAAGATTGTAATTGAGGAAATGTTGGGGAAAAAAGAAATAAAACACATTTCTGGCATAAAACAATGAATGTATCATACAAAATTCGTGTCATAAAGTATTCCATACAAGTGTTAAAACCATGCTTTACATTTGGTTCTGAACTTCTTGGTGGCTAAATGTTGAAGGAAACACAGTTATATAAAAAAGTAATGATGTCCAGAAAGACTGAATTTATTGAAAGCTATAATTTCTCATGTATTTGTTATATTTACTATCAAGTTATATTTACTAACAAGTTACTGCTAATATGGCCAATTAATTCATTCATTTCCTTTTAAGCTCAAGACAATATCATGAATGACATATGCAAATCCTTGAGGAAAGGATATAGTATTTAAAGCAATAGGAGGTACTTTAAAAAGTTTGTGGAAAAATATGAATGAAAAATAATACATCTATTTTAGCAACGTTGATCCTGAAAGGTGCTTTTTCTTGTGGTAATAGTTATTGTTTGATATGGTTATCATTAATATATTTGTATTTTAAAAAATTACTTTAACTGCTTACTTATTGATTAGTTTGAAATTATGTAAATAACAAAGATTTGAAGTTTGGGAGAGAGGAAAGTAACTTATTGCAAAGCAGAGTTTTAGGAATATTCGTGCATGGGAACGATGATTATAGAGCAAAAAAGGTTGTTTGACTATGTTTGCTTAATGCCACTACCCCTGAATCAACTGATTATTTCATGTTGTTTAGCCATCAGTTGCAACTAAGTAGTAAGTCTACTTTCCGTCTGTATTTGTTACCGTTATGCAATCTGCTTTTCCACTTCAGTTGCTTTCAATTTAGTCCTTCCCTTTCTCATTTATTGTTTTGGAATTCACATTCACCGCGATGTGTTTTAGCAATGAAGTTATTTTAAATAATTATCCTCACAACTCACTGTTATTCTCTCTGAAGACTAATGCTATTTATTAATATGCCAACTAAATTTTTTTTTTAGTGTTAGAATATTCATGGGGTACAAAGGAAATTGTCACCAGTCATGCCTAAGATGTGATGACCATATCCATACTGGCAGCATGTCCATTACCACAAGTTATGATTACACCCCATGACCCCACCCAATTATCCCCGACCTCCCTCCCCATCCCCCTTTCTCCCACTCCACTTTGTTTCCCTAGGAATGTTCTCTCCCTCTGCAAGTCCAATGCACTACTGAGGTCTTTCTTTCCTTCCTTCTTTCTCTCTTAGATCCCACTTGTGAATGAGCACATGCATCGTGTATCCTTCTGTGCTTTGCTCATTTCACTCAGCATAAGTTTCTGCAAGCTCATTCATGTTGTTGTAAATGGGAGAATTTCATTCTTTTCTAAGGCAGAGTAGTATTCCATGGTATATTTATACCACAGTTTCCTTATCCAGTCATCCATCGATGGACATTTAGGTTGGTTCCATATCTTGGTTATTGTAAACAGAGTGTGATGAGCATGGGAGTGCAGGTATGATTTCGACATGATGATTTCCATTCCTTTGGGTATATACCCAGAAGTGGGATTTCTGGATCATATGGAAGATCTATCTGTAGTTTGAGAAACCTCCAAATTGTTTTCCATAGTGGTTGTACTAATTTACAGTCCCACCAACAGTGCAGGAGTGTTCCCTTGTCTCCACATCCTCGCCAGCATTTGTTATTCTCTGTCTTTTCGATTATAGTCAGTCTAACTGGGGTGAAATGATATCTCAATGTGGTTTTAATTTGCATTTCCCTGATGACTAGTGATGTTGAGCATTCTTTCATGTGTCTGTTGGCCATTCATATGTTTTCCTTTGAAAAAATGTCTATTCAGTTCCTTTGCCTATTTTTTAACTGGGTTATTTATTTTTTTACTGTGCAATTGCTTGAGCTCCTTTTATATCATGGATATTAATCCCTTGTCAGATGCATAGTTAGCAAAAATTTTCTCCCACTCTGTAGGTTGACATTTCACTCTGTTGATTGTTTCCTTTGCTGTGCAGAAGAGTTTTAGTTTAATGTAGTCCCACTTGTTTATTTTTTCTTTTGTTGTTTGTGCTTTTGGGCTCATGTTCATAAAGTCTGTGCCCAGACCAAGTTCTTGAAGTGTTCCACCTATATTTTCCTTTAGTATTTTTATAGTTTCAGGTCTTATATTTAAATCTTTGATCCATTTTGAGTTGATTTTAGTATATGGTGAGAGGTGCATGTCTAGTTTCATTCTTCTGCATATGGATAACCAATTTTCCCAGCACCACTTATTGAAGAGGCAGTCTTTTCCCCGTTGTATGTATTTGTTGCCTTTGTCAAATATCAGATGGCTGTAAGCCTGAGGGGTGATTCTGGGTTTTCTACTCTGCTCTACTGGTCTGAGTGTCTCTTTTTATGCCTATACCATGCTGTTTTGATTATTATAACTTTGTAGTATAATTTGAAGTCAGGTAGTCTTATGCCTCCAGCTTTACATTTTTTGCTCAGGATTGCTTTGGCTATTTGGGGTCTTTTGTTGTTCCAGATGAATGCTGAAATTGTTTTTTCCACTTCTGTGAAGAATGCCATTGGTATTTTGATGGGAATTGCATTGAATCTGTAGATTGCTTTGGGTAGTATAGACATTTTCACAATGTTAATTCTTCAAATCCAAGAGCATGGAATGTTAATTCTTCCAATCCAAGAGCATGGAATATCTTTCCATCTTTTTGTGTCTTCCTTAATTTCTTTCAATAGTGGTTTGTAGTTCTCCCTGTAGAGATCTTTCACCTCCTTGGTTAAATTGATTCTTAGGTATTTTATTTTTTGTGACTGTAGCAGATGGGCTTAATTTCTTGATTTTTCTTTCTGTTAGCTCATCATTGGAGAATATAAATGCAACTGATTTAGGGGCATTTATTTTGTATCCTGCAATGTTACTGAAATTATTAACCAGCTCTAGGAGATTTTTGATAGTCTTTAGGTTTTTCTATAAATCGTATCATGTCATCTGCAAATAGGGAGAGTTCGACTTCATCTTTTTTAATCTGGACATTTATGTTGATTCCATCTCTTGGCCATTGTGAATAGTGCTGTAATGAACATGGGAGAACAAGTGTCTTTTGGATATATTGATTTCATTTCCTTTGGGTATATGTATACCCAATAATGAGATAGCTGGGTTGTAGGGTAGATCTATGTTTAGTTCTCTGAGGAACTTCCATACTATTTTTCACAGTGGCTGTACCAATTTACATTGCCACCAGCAGTGTAGGAGAGTTTCTTTTTCTCCACATCATCACCAGCATTTTTTATTTTATTTTTTGTCTTGTTGAGTATAACCATTCTAACTGGAGTAAGATGATATATCATTGTGGTTTTAATTTGCATTTCTCTGATGATTAGTGAGGTTGAACATTTTTTCTTGTGCCTGTTGGCCATTTGTATATCTTCTTTGGAGAAATGTCTGCTCAGGTTATTGCTTATTTTTTAAATTGGATTATTTGTTTTTTGATGTTGAGTTATTTAAGTTCCTTATGTATTCTGGATATTAGCCTCTTGCCTGATGTGTAGTTGGCAAACACTTTACGCAATTCTGTAGGTTGTTGCTTCACTTTATTGATAGTGTCCTTTGCTATGCAGGAGCTTTCAGTTTGATGTTGTCCCGTTTCTCTATTTTTGCTTTAGTTGCCTGTGCCTTTGTATTCTCACTCAAAAAAAAGCACTGACCACTCCCAATTTGTGTAGCTTTTCCTATGTTTTCTTCCAGTAGCTTCATAGTTTTGGGTCTTAAATTTAGGTCTTTGATACATTATAAGTTCATTTTTTGTATACGGTGAGAAACAGAGGTCTAGTTTCAGTCTTCTGCATGTGGATATCCAGTTTTTCCAGCAATATTTTTTAAAGAGGCTGTCCTTTCTTCTTGTATATTTTTGTCACGTTTGTGGAAAATCAATTGGCTGTAAGTGCCTGGGTTAATTTGGGGGTTCTCTGTTCTACTCCATTGGTCAATTTGTCTGTTTTTATTTCAGTACTATGCTGTTTTGGATACTATAGCTTTAAGATTTGCAGTATATTTTAAAGCCATGGAGTGTGATGCCTCCAGCTTTGTTCATTTTGTTCAAGATTGCTTTAGCTGTCCAGGGTCTTTTGTGGTTCCATAAAAATTTGAAGTTTGCTCTTTTTATTTCTGTGATGAATGTCATTGGTATTATGATAGGGATTGCATTGAATATGTAGATTGCTTCAGGTAATATGGATATTTTGATGATATTAATTCTTCTGACCCATGAAAATGGGGTATCTTTCTATTTATTTCTGTCCTCCTCAATTTTTTTCACCAGTGCTTCTTTGTGGAGAAAACTATAAATATAAGTATTTAAATATATAAATTTTCTTTATTAAATTTACTCTTAGGTATTTTATTTTTTTGTAGTGGCTATTGTGAATGGCATATTTTATTTATCATTGCTATGTATTTGAAACAAACTTTAAGGAATGTGGCATATATTCTCATGTAAATATGATGTGAAGCATATTAATTATATAAAATAAAAAGAATCAAAATACATTTTAAAAGAATAGTCAGCACATAAATACAATTGGTTAGAGAGATAAATGTAAAAATGTATTTAAAATAATAATTCATTTTTAGAGAAGAAATTGCTTAAAAAGTTAAGATTTGTAACATCATTATACAGTTCCAATTTACATAAGATTTATGTACTCAAGTGTTCTACCTTTAAATGTTTGTAAGAGAAACTATAAATGTCTTAATGCTACTTAACATCCTATATTTAAAAAATAAGGACTATGGAAATATATGTTTGTATCTGTAATAACATTGAATGTTCCAGGAATTACGTATAAAGCATTGCAGTAGACTGTCAGTCTTCCTGAAATTGTTAATGATCTAGTACATTTATAAAAATTAGTTATTTTAAAAATGTTTAACTTTAAACTTTCAAGTTGGCATATAAAATTATTTTTAGGTATAAAACAGTCATGCAATTTGTAATTCTAATGGACTGCTTACACTGCTCAAACTCAAGAAATAAATATATTTATATTTTAAAAATTTATCTTCATTAAATAGTTTCTCATTCTTCACAGACTCCCCAATTTGCATTAACTTTATACATATTTTATTAATGCTGATAGCTTATCTTTCAACCATTCAATCCTCTTTTTTATTTAAGCTTGCAAGAAATATGTTTTTTTTCGCAGGCCTTCCTAAAACAAAATAAAATTGTGAAGCAGGTATAATAAATTGATACTTAGATGGCCTAATGCTTCAGAGTCATTAGACTTTGGCCAAAGCTAATATTCACAATTATGGACTGCCCTGTCCCCTTCCCCCATGAAGGAAGGAAAAGCTGTTGACAAGAGAAATGTCACTAAACTCTTAGAGGTTCTTTTCATAGGCATGCTTCTCAGAAAGCTAAACTTTTCAAAATTTATAACTTTATAAAGCCTATTTATACTTTTCTTTTCTTTTCTTTTTTTTTTTTTCCTTTTTGTCTTTTTTACTGACCGGTAATGGGATCGCAACCCTTGGTGTCGCGCCTGCACCGGGGACCGGCAATGGGATCGCAACCCTCGGTGTTGCGCCCGCACCGGGGACCGGCAACGGGATCGCAACGCTCGGTGTTGCGACCGCACCGTGCTCAACCAGTGAGCGGGAACCAGTCTCCACATGGGATCCGAACCCTCTGCGGGAGTGCCGCTGCTCTCCCAAGCGGTGCACTCTCCAGTGCGCCACCAGGCCGGCCCTATACTTTTCTTACCACAGAAGAAGAAAAGGATTTTCTAAAGCTGTGATAAGGGACATTTTAGGTTTCTATAGGGCAATGTCCTTGTTTTATAAACTGTGTAACCTCTTGACTGGCAGTCATTTAAAGCTTTTATGGGAATTGGAGTAAGAACCGACCTGTTGCTTAAATGACATTATGTGTATTGTGTTAGTCACACCCGGATAAAGCCAAAAGCTAAGTTATTAATGTTTCCTTGATCTCCATTAAATTCATGAATCACTGGGAACTGAAACATATGCACCACAGAGTGGCTGCAGGAGTATACAGGCTACTTGGAACGAGGCTCTGCTGACTGAGAATATGCTTATTAATTTTAATGATACAAACAGGAGAAGCTGCCTTGAAGTGCTTCTTCAGGGAAAGGAATCTGTAGAAAGGAATGACAACAAAATATACCCAAAGAATCCTTGGTATGCTATGCTGTGATGAAAGAGCAGACTGGAACATGGTAGGGTTGAGTTGTGAGAGACCGTGTGCGTGAAAAGCAGCGCTCCAGTGTTGAAGGGAGGGCAATACAACACCTCTGCCTAGAAAAGCGCCTGGGAACAGAGGCAGATTTAGCATAGAGCATAGACAGAATATTTTAAAATACCTAAAAATAAATGAACAGATGGAATAAAGGGTTTCCCCAAATCTATAGTTTGCAAAATATTAAAGTGGTAGTGCCTTAATGTGAAATGTAAAAGATCAGATTAAATAGATGCCTAGTAGTTTCTGTTGAACGATTTTCTAGATTGGAGAGTTATCAGAAGATGTATTAGGTCCTCAATAGTTGTATATAAAATGAATCTATTAAAGAGAAAGAAGCACGAGTAACCATAAGAATGAATTCAGAATAAAAATTAAACTAGGATACTCTGGTAAAGTTTAAACTTATTGTCTTATCTGCTTGTTTTAATAGATAGTATATACTGATTGTTTCAGCAAACATTTTTTAATCAATTTTTCCTCTGTTATGGGGAATATAAGGGTAAGCTGATCACACAACATTGTTACATCCGCTTTCAATCTCACCTGAGGATTGAAACAGATTTCTTTAGTGGCAAGTCATTCAGCTTTGTGAGTCAAAGGCTTGGGTCTGAGTCCTAGTTCTACTAGGAACTACCTATACCTCCTAGAAAAAACATTGTGCTCGAGCAACCGTTTCCTTTCCTCTAAAACTGAGATGACCATACACATTTCAGAGAATGGTTTTAAGAATATTTTGCATGTAAACAAACAAAAAACTGCACGAATACATAGCAAACACTAAATAAATTGCAATTATTCATGCTCATGTAATATCTCATCTAAACCCTTAGGACAGATGTGTTTTAGAATTTTGAAATTTTCATATTTGTAAAGAGGCAATACGATTTGTGTAGCACTTAGTACATGCTACCTTATGCATACACTGTGAAAAAAAAGTTATAATACTGCAGCATACCACCATGTAGTGAAATACACTATTCCTTTTGAAGCAAAACACTAAATGAGTTAAAGATCATACACTGATTCGCATTAAAACTCACAGCATTATTTTCTCTACCAAATGAGTTTTCCACAAATATGATACCTTTCCCCCCACAATAAAAAACAAAAATCTTTCAATTGTCAGAGCTCCTTGGGTTTTCTGATTATATTTCAGTATTTTAAAGGGCACTGAAATTCAAAAATTTAACGACTTTCTGATCATCTATCATATAGAGTGAAGGTTTGCAAAAAGTATATGAAGGGACTTTCAGTATGGGGTTTATTGTGCTTTCTTTATAACTTTTTTCAGAACGTTAAGGAGATGGAAGAGAAACTGATCATTTCAATAAAATCACTGTCCATTGTTCTGTTCCTAGCATAAGAAAAACTTGGAAGATGGTGCTTATGTTTCCCAGTCCAATCCAAAAACGGGTTGCAGGAACGGGGTAGGAGAGTTGCCCATAAAAAAAGGGTTTTCACTTTGATTCACAATATGTCATCAAAGTAAGCATCCTAAAAATCTAATTGTATTGCAAAACTGATTACGTTTTAAATTTATATTCTTTTAAGTTGACTACCAAAAGGGTATCTTTCCCTCAACCTCTTTTTGTTATACACTAGATCCAAATATCCAGGTTACTGCTGAGTGCTACTATCAGAATGTCGCCACAAGCTTTTCATTGATTTACTTATAACTAAACTTGCTACATTTCATTATTTCTTGCCACCAAAATCTCTTATTTCTTGTGTAGTGGCGCCACTAATCACCATTTCTTCTACTTCTGACCAATTTACTCCTTATAGTCAATCAATAATTAGGTCCTATTGAATCTGTTCCCATCGTGTCTATAAAATGTGTCCCCTTCCTTCCATTTTCACATCCAGCTCCCTTAAATCAGATTATTATCTTTTCTTTCCCAGACATTTGGTTAATCTCTCTGTCTTAATCATACATTCTTCAGAACATCCACAAATTGTTGTGTTTGATCTTTCTACCATACAAACCTGGTGATGCCACTCTTTTACTTAAAATCACTCAGCAGCATGGCATTGTCTATAAGGTGAAACCCCAGAAGGTAAGAAGCTCCCATCTGCCTCTTCAGTCTCTTCACAAAACTCACAGGCAACACGCACATTATATTTCATGGGTCCTGAACTATTTGCAATTCCTTGAATACTTTTCTGTTTTTCATCTTGTCTCCTTATACTGGAGTTTCATTTTATTTTGTGCACTTTATGGCTCCTGTACAACTTTCAAAGTCTATCTGAGGTTCACTCATTCTAATTATTTCCCATTCACCATCATGTGAGGTGTGTGTATTTATGTTTTTATTTATATTATAGATGTGTGTGTGTGTGTGTGTATATATATATATGTGTGTGTATAATTTCCACTTAACAATGTGCTCCAATTACCTATTTATAAATCTCTTTTCCAATACAAATGTTCAGGTTTTGAGGACAGTGTCCATTCTATGTAGAACATCTTGTGTCAAAATTGTATGCTAAAATGCAATAATTCACTTTTACAGAAGAATGTGATTTTGAAGATCATCTGTTCCAAATTCTTTATTTTATAGATGATCCAAACAGGTTAGAGATTACGAGTTTCTACTACACTGGTCTTTCAAAAATCCGAATCAATATTAGTAAAGTTTCTATTATATGTGTCAAGTATTTAAGAGATCTTTTTTCTGGAATTGATTGAACTAACTTGACTTTTTCATCCTTAACTCCACCAAACATTATATACAGCATGATTTAAGAGTGCTTTAGCCTAGAATCATTAGCAGTTTATCTTCTAAAATCCATGCTTCTTGTGGACAAACACTGTTGAAGTCCAGAAATGAGTTTGTGCAGAGTAGGAGTTTCAGCCTACCCTGTTAAAGTTTATTTCAGTTCTCGATGCTAATATTAATACTTACTTTTGCACCTTAGTGATGACCCTTTTCCTTTCCTTCTCTTAAGGTCACTTGCACTAATTCTTCTTCTCCTAACTTTAAATTACCATCCATGTTGTTTTCTTGACCTGTAGTCTGCATCGTGGGGCCTTACTATTCTGTTCCCTTCATATTAGGACTTCTCATGAATTAGATTTTTTATTTTATTTTATTTTTTTACTGACATACCTGTCTTCTCTCACGTTTGTTTTCTGTTCTTCTAACCCTTGCTGTCTCAGGTTAGGCTATTAGCAGCTGGATCAGGCCTGATCCTTCCTAGTTTATCCTAGTCTGGCAGTTAGTAAGGAATTCTGCACTAAAAAAACAAGTATTCTGGCAAAAAACAGTGAGGGGAATCCTACATCACAAATGCAATGAAGCTCAAAGGTTAAGTTATAAAGCAATTATTTGAAATATAGACTGCATTTTCTGAAACAAAACAACACAAAAACTTTATTAATTGTTACGTCCCTAGGTTAATTCACATCTATCAGAAAGATTATTAAGCTTAGGATGAAGAAAGAGCATGGCCAACACGAACTCACACGTACTAACAGAATTGGATGCTTGAGAGAAAGCTGGAAACAATGATGCAGAACGAACTGGGTGATGCTGCGTTCAGGTCCAGGGGCAGAATGCCTTGGACTGAATTGTGTCCCCCCAACCCAGCCCCCACTGTGACAGTGTTAAGAGGGTGGGAAATCCTATTATGGTAATTGAAAGGTGGGGCCTTGAAGAGGTGATTAGATGGTGAGGACTATTCCCTAATAAATGGATGAATTCATTGATGGTTTAAAAAAAATGAAAAGGAAGAAAAAAAGGGGAAGAAGAGAGTAGCAACAGAAGGAGGTGACGAATTTGCGCCAGGCGTCTTGAAGGCACAGAATTGATGCCAGTCTATGGGCTTCAGCCACGAGGCATTTGGTTGTGTTGTTGTTATGATTTCAAGAATAAAACCTTAGGCATCTGTATTTACAGTCTATGATGTTTTGTAATTTTTAAGCTCCCAACAATGTGAATTCTGGTAAGAAATGCAGATGGTTAAAATCACATGCATAGAAACAGAAAGCGCTGTTTTTTAACTGTAGATTCTATGTGTCTGGTTCTTAATGTTCACTTTCTCCTATTATATTTTCCACACCTTACAAATACTGCTACTCTTTTTTTGATCATTTATGTAGAATTTTATGCAAAACTTTCTCATTGAATGCTTTATGTGTTAAATTTGTTCTTTTTTTTTTAGACTGTTCTTTATTGTATATTTTATTTTTATTTTTTTAATTGTTGAATAACAAGAAGCAATATTGTATATTTTATATAGGATTTACTTTGAGGGGCCCAGAGGCTGTGAAGCCTGGTTGACATATAATTCATATAATTCTTGACTTAATAAAAATAAAATTGACATATTTTATTACTCACTGTTCTCATAGAATAAAAATGTCCACAAGATGTTAATGAAAACTATTTCATTTTACCAGAAATCAGTTTTAGTGCACCATGTATGTCATAACCCGCTTATTAACCAGATGGTGTTTAGTGCAAGAGAAGTACTTAAGAGATAGCATTCATGTTTTCAAAGACTTCACCTTGGGCCGGCCCAGTGGTGCACTGCTACAGTGTGCCGCTTGGGAGTGCGGTGGCACTCCCGCCGAGGGTTCGGATCCCACGTACAGACCGGGTCCCGCTCACTGGCTGAGCGAGGTGCGGGAGCAACACCAAAGGTTGCGATCCCGTTGCCGGTCCCGGTCCGGTACGGGCGCAACACTGAGGGTTGCGATCTGTTGCCGGACACGAAAAAAGAGATAAAAAGGGGAAAAAAAAAAAAAAAGACTTCATCTCTATGCTGGGTGGTGTAGAAGTGGAGGATACGGGAAGAATTCATAACCAATCCTTCCATCAAGTAATTTAGAATTTACTAGAGATGAGAAAACAATCCAAAAATAGCATAATACAACGCAGAATGCTAAGCACCATGTTGATGCCAGACATTGATGACTTCTAGTTTTGAGGCTCTGTAAACCTAGGTGGATGAGGTAGAGAGTATGAAATTCCTTTGATCTCTTCTGCTGCTGTAAACACACATATAGTTCTAAAGTTTAATGCTTCTATTGGGTGCTATGCATAGCAGAAAGAAAGCCACAACCCAGTAGTGGAAAGGTGGGGGGAAGAGGTAAGGAAACAGAGAAGTGGTAAATCCTTACCTCGGGGCTAAAGAGAAAACAAAACAAAACTGAACTCTTGCTGTTAATTCAAGAAATAATTCTCTTTAAAGAAGTCTTTACATTGTTTGGAAGTATTAGCAGAATATAAATTTGTTCTGATAGGTAATTGCCTTCTCGCTGTACACTAATTTTTGAGTTCTGATTTCTCTTTTTAAAAAGATATAATGTAAGAGATGCCATGGAATTTATGAAAATTATTGAACATAGATGATATAAGATGAAGAAAACTAGAAGAAACAACTAAAGTATTAAGTCTTCATTCGTAATTGTCATTAGATTAGATTAACCATGATGGTTTTATGTTTTACAGTGTTTTATTTCAAAATAAGAGTATTTCTTTTTCAGAATAATATGTCCTACATTAAATATATTAAAAATAGCATATGACATTATATATGGTATAGAGGTGGGTAGAAATAACATTGTTTAATTGTTAGGCAGAATTGTTTAACTGTAATGAATTTTTAAAAGTGATCTGGGCCGGCCCGGTGGCGCACTGCTACAGTGCGCCGCTTGGGAAGCGCGGCGGCGCTCCCGCCGAGGGTTTGGATCCCACATACAGACCGGTTCCCGCTCACTGGCTAAGCAAGGTGCGGGCGCAACACCGAGGGTTGCGATCCTGTTGCCGGTCCTGGGCCANTGCGGGAGCAACACCGAGGGTTGCGATCCCGTTGCCGGTCCCGGGCCGGTATGGGCGCGACTCTGAGGGTTGCGATCCGTTGCCGGTCATGAAAAAAGACAAAAAAAGGGGGAAAAAAAAAAGTGATCGTAATAATTAGAAATCAAAATAGACTAAGAATTAGATATGATTTA
>NW_007734331.1:10056-24685 GCF_000696425.1 Galeopterus variegatus | reverse complement strand
ATCTGCTTTTGCATAGTGAACAAAATATATTCAATGTTTTATAAAGAATAAGATAATTAATGCTAATTATTTTAATTTGTGAATCTATATAGAAATTAAGAGAAGCTATAGTTGATCTAATCAATGCTTTGAAGAAAAAAATATTTTTTTCTTAGTGTGAAGGATATTGAAACATTTTTGTTCCAAATAGATGCATTTAATATCTTGCCTATTTTATCATGTCTATTAGTTAATATTTCATTAACTGTATGTGTTATTATATTTATTTTAAGTTTCATGTTTATATAAAATCTCAAATAAGTTTTACAGAAATATATTTTATATTTTTAAAGCAATAAAATGTGTTTTTATATATGTAGAGTTTATATCTGTATTTTATTAAATTCATTAATTATCTAAACATATTCACTTTATTTAAACTATTGACTAAATATGCTTAAGATTTAATGCATTAATAAATCTAAATTTGATTGGTCCACCAGCTCGACTTTACCCTAAGTTTAAGATCATAAAGGAGATTGCTCAAATCCACATTTTATGTTTGGAGGACAACCCAGAGACTTCCAAATATTTCTACATATTACAGATGCACATTCTTCTGATTTTGTTTTTCTTCATGCACTGGAATTTCTTCAGTTTGCCATCTTTCATTGCTTCTTTCTTTTAATTTTGACATGTACTCAAACTGGACACTCAGTGCCTTTTCTTTGTACCAATTCTCCCTCGTCTTCCCCCAATGAGAAATCACAAGAAAATATTATTGATCATAACCAGTAATGATTACCAATAGCAGCATTGTTCACAGTAGCCAAAAGGCGGAAACAACCAAAGTGCCCATTAACTAGTAAGTTAATAAATAAAATGTGCTATATTTTATTTAGCAAGATAAAGGAATGAAGTGGTAATTCATTCTACAATGTGGTTGAGCCGCAGAAACAATGTGCCAAGTAAAAGAAGCCAGTCACAAAAGACCTCATGTTTTATGATTCAATTCATGTAAAATGTCAAGGATAGGCAAACGTAAAGACAGAAATTAGATGACTGGTTGAGTAGAACTAGTTGGGGTCGAGAAGGAATAGTGACAATGACGAGAGGAAATGTTTTTGGGAGTTCTTTGGTGATGAAAATATTCTAAATTTGATAGTGGTGACAATTTCATGATTGCGGATATACTGAGAATCATTGAATGCATACTTTAAATGAATGAATTATATACAATGTGAATTATATCTCAATAAAGCTGTTATAAAGCAAATCATCAATATATCACATAGTGTTTGTGTTGGCAGCCTTAAAGTGAGAGGTTTGTTTGAAGAAATGGTGGTGCAAATGTCATGCACAATCTAAAAATGGAAATGCAACACATCAGGTCTTACGATGATGCACTCGGCCAGCCCCGAAGTACAGCCTTAGACTTTTCTTGGATATCCGAAGACTCATTAATGTTGACTGACATAATTTTTGGTGCCATCCTTTTTTTCTACTCACTGGCATCTATCTAGGCAAAGCAGAAGTATAGATTGTAATTCTCCAATGACATAAGAAATTTTGGTAACACACCCCAAAATTTATTCATCTTTAGTACTCAGAAGTCAGTAGCAACTACAGGGAATTTTGGTCTTAAAATTTTTGTTTTAATTACACATTTGTCATAGGAGATGTGCATTTTAGCTTCTGAATAGAACAGATGAGACTAAACTGCAACTATCTATTAACTCTGAGTTATGTAGGTAGAAGCAGAAATACCTCCTCATAGAGGAAAGTTGTAAAGAAAGTTTACAGCTAGACACTATGTAAATTAGTTGATCGAATTGCGTTTGATAGGATTAGATCCCTCTGTTTTACAAAAACATATTTTAATATTTTCTGTACAATCCCTCTCTCTCTCTCTCTCTTTTTTTTATTAGGTTTAGATCCAGCTAAAGATCCATGCTTAAAGATGAAATGTAGTCGCCATAAAGTATGCATCGCTCAAGATTCTCAGACTGCAGTCTGCATTAGTCATCGGAGGCTGACACACAGGTAAACATCATTAAATTAAATCCTGCCCATTAAACAGTACTCTTTACCATGAATAACTGCAGAGTATAAATATTTGTCAGTGTCTGCTAATCTTTAAGGCAGAGTTTTATTGAAACAGTTTCAGAAGCTTGGTTAATGCAATTATGATTCACTTGGGTTAAACATCAATCAGAATTACTACATTTATAGAATTTTAGGCAATTATTATTATTTAAAGTGGGTTTGTGAAGATTAAATTAAAATGTTATATCTGGATATTTGTGCATTTTCAAGTTTAAGGAACAATTACAGTTTGGGACCCTCTAAGTATTTTTGGTTTTGGCTACTTAGATATTTCTGTTTCCCACAGAGTAGAGTTAGAAACAAAATTAAAGGGGAAAAATGTATTAATTGGTGTTTATAAGAAGAGATTAGAAGTCCCAAAACAGAGATCTGGGACTGGGACACTTCAGGTCACCTTCTCAGGAAGCACACATACTGGTGGCTTCCTTGTACTCAGCCCTGGAAACTGACACAAGATTGGAGAGGGAAAGGAAATATTTTAAAATATATTTTGTAACAATCTTCACTACTTCTGTAAAGTAGGCTCTGTTTTTAGTAAAAATCAGTAATTTGCAAATAGCCTGTGTAGTTTGATGCTGAGTCTTAAAGATGAGAATATGCCACAACCAAAAGGACATCAATGGTTAACTGACTGGAACGAGCAGGAGTGTTCATTTCCTTTCATTTTAAAGGAACTCTCTTTGGGAGAACACTCTTTCTGTGATAGTGACTTAATTCATACATTGTTTTTAAATCATATGAGCAAGGAAATTTTGCTATTTGGGTATGTTCTGAAAATAATTTGATTTTTGGCTCTAGTGTATTTGCATATAAACTTTATTATTCAAACACACCAGCTGACAGAACATAAGAACCTTAGAGAATGAAAACATAAGTAGCATTTTTAGAAAACAGCCAATATTTAGGTTTTATTGATGTTCCTTGTTCATATAAAAGCACCCTCTTTTACATGCTGAATAGATTAACAATCTTTACCCTACAATGCCAAATCTGTAGTGGCAGATTTGAGTAGCCAGGCAGGCTGGTGCAACCGTGATAGAGGATTTGGGAATGTTTTCCCTTGGGACAAAGAATTATGGCATGCCAACAATACACTTGTGGAAGTAAGAGAAAGAGGTACAAGGAAACAGAGAAAAATCATTTGGGGATGTTAAGAGAGAAAGACCTCCTAGAAACAACATTTCTATTGTACAAAGTCAATATTCTATGAAAGGCACCCAAGGGTGAAGCAGTTCTCAGTAACATCTCCCCAATGAATCATGATCTCCATGTTAGTTTTATAAAGAGATAGCAAAACTTTGGGCCAGAAACTCATCGTTCTACTTATTTCTTTAGAATTACAAGTTTCTTGGAATTCCTATTAATTAATCATCACAATTCTAAATATTAACATGCAAACATGTATATGTGGGAGGGAGTGAGGATTTTTACTTGAGAAATCAAGAAGATGGGGTTGAAAGGAATTCATGGATGAACCCTCACCTGAATTGCAGAGACTTAGTCAATTCATTTCATACAAAACCAAAAATTTTTATTGCAAGTTCTAGAGAACCCGGGAAAGATTTCCATTCAGACACATTTAACACCTTTGAAAAGGTTCATCTGTCATTTCACCCAGTCCGCTGAACCCAAGTCAAAGAGCAACCAAAGACTTCACAGGTAATAACATCATGCCTCTGGCTGAGACTCACTATTTTTGACACTTTCTGGACACTGATGCTAGGAGAGGTTAAAGTCACAGATCACAAAGTCAAGGTCACAAAGCTAGAAATATTCAGAGCATCTATTCCAATCTGTACTTACAGACCCCAGAGTCTATGCTTTTTACAACTATGCTTCTCTGAATTATTAAACAATGACTTTAAAAAAAAAAGAAAAGTAAAGAATACTTCATTAACATGATAAAGACCACCTGAAACCAATAGCCAAAACGCTCCTTGACATACACAGTGGAAGCGCCCTGAATAGGAAACTACTGAGAGCTTTGCCTTTGGTCGGTGGTGGAGCGGAGCAGGAGGGGGCTGCGGTGCTTTTAGTAGGTAGATTTCAGTGCTTTATGTAAATAGTAGTTAGTCCTGTTCTATTTCTGATGGATACTATTTAAAATTTGGCACTTAATACACATTGTATTCAATAAATAAATAAGCAGTACCCAAAGGATTGATTTCGAGATTAATATTCGATGTGCTTCATTTGCTTTGAGAATGTCAGTACACAGTGAATGTTCACGCAACACTTAGGTAAGAAGAGCTTTGCCAAGATGAGTGGTTGTCAATAAACGTGGCGAATACAGGTGGTCTAGATCTTAATTTTGAGGATTTTGTGTGCAGTGTGGGGGTGGGTAGAGAAAGCAGAGAAAGGGCTTAAGCAATCAATTTCGTCCATTTACATAGTTTAGGTTAGACACTGCTGATAAAGGAACGACTTTTCCTTCCTTTGATCTCAGAAAAGAGAAAGGAAAGGGAGTCCACTGTTCGTTTCTGCAGTGGAAATCCTGTTTTTCAAAGAGGCCTTCCTACGTTCCTCCCCCCAAAGCTAGAGACTGCTCCATTTCTCCGCTACTCAGGGCCTCGACCTTCTCGTCTGATAGTGTCGCCAGGTCCGTAATGACTTGCCTCGCGTCCGTCTCCTTCAATCCACCGAAAGTCTGTATCGTAGTCACTGCTCTTTATACTCAGATCTTGACCTAGTAGTACACATTTCATTACGTTTATATTATTTTATATTATTTATTTATTTATTTGGAAGAGAACAATAAAACAGCTGCTGTTCGCAGAACCTTTGGGGAAGGATTTCTGAGAAGCAGATTGATAAATTTGTTGGCGGCAGTCAGTGCCACAGCAATTCAAGTTTAAGCTCGATTACACAGCACGACAGAGAAGTGCAAGGAAAGGGGGAAAGGAAAATGCTCTGTGCTGTGCAGAGACGGGTCACACCGTGCACGGGATGTGACCCGGGCCACAGTCCCAGCAGCGTGGCCCTGTGGGTGCACGTTTCCGGCTTCTTATCTACCCGGTTTGCATAAACATAAGCTGGCTTGGTGGGCACGTTGACTGACACCTAAGGTGTCATTTTCCCATTGCTCATGTCCTTTGTCCATAATACATGCGGAAAAACACAAGGGCGGGGGACGGGTTAAACCCCTATGTAAATGTTACTTTAATGCCACGCTAATAACTATTAGCTTAACTCTAGTTTAATGATGTACTATACTGATGCGCATGCTCTAAACAGTGGAAAGCCCAACGCACAAGCTGCGGTCAGAATGTGGTGGGAGTTTGTCCTGTTCCCACCGCCGGATGGGTCCCCGGACGGGGCGGGGCAGGTGCTTCTGGGCCATGAGCCTGTTGTCTTTCGTTCCCTTTTTCTCCCCCTTTTATCTACCCGCTTATGTCTAACGACCTAACAAATAGAAGTGGTCAGATCAGATAATAAAGTTTTAAACACTGTTTTCTGTTTGCCTCGTACATATTTGTTGAAAGTGACTTAGGAAGGGCAGAGGAGTCAATCATCAAATAGTTTAAAATAGATTTATTGAAAGAATGAACAAATGCATGATTTACAAAAAAAAAAAAAAAAGAAAAGAAAAAGAAAGGAGAACATGAAAATATGAAATGAGGGGTGGTCTATAACAACTGGTTTTAAGAAACTAGCTTAGATTGATTAATAATGGAAATGATTAGTAAATTTCTCCTTTGTTAGTACTTTAAATAACAGTAATTGTCTTGTGACATCACACAAATAGCATGATTAGGTGGCTCATTTTGTGTTGTGCACTAGCTTCGACCACCACCGCCAAGGTACAGGGTAGTGTAAACTATCCAAATATGTCTTTTTTTTTTTTTTTTTTTNTTTTTATTTTTTGAGACCGGCTGCACCGCGCTCAGCCAGTGAGCGCCGTGAGCGCACCGGTCATCCCTATATAGGATCCGAACCTGCGGCGGGAGCGCTGCTGCGCTCCCAGCGCTGCACTCTGGAGTGCGCCACGGCCCCCAAATATGTCTTGATCAAAGTTGTGCATTTGGATATTGTCTCCTAATGGCTCTTTCTGTGAAGAAAGGGCCTTGAACCAACATGATAGCTACTGTAACAGAACCGCAGCACTGTTCTTGTGCTAATTTTCTGTGACTGTTATTATTACCAGTGAAAGCCAGTTTTATGAACAATGAGAAAATATTTTGACTGCTGCACATTTTTCCAATATGGTTACATAACCAATTATTTAGATGTTTTAATATAAAATATATGGTTGGCTTTCCAGGCTTTGAATATGATCCACTTTTTCTATTGTCACCCTGGAAAAAAGTTCTGCAGATACCAATAGCTTGAGGGGGTTTTGTTTCATTGTTTTAGTATATTTTGAGTAAGAAGCCCAGTGTTTTATGTTCTCTTGCTGCCTGTGCAGCTGCAGATAATTAGCACTATTTCTAGATCAGTGTTTCTGGCACCAATCAATGCCGTTGATATTAAAAGAAAACGGTTTGGCATAGTAAGACAGAGTAAGGTTGAAGAAGTTGTACGACAAAACTAGCCATGTTAATTTCTGCTTCATTTACACTGAAGGATGAAAAAAAATCAATAATGAAATGCTTCTGGCCTCCTAAGATGGCATTACATAGAAAATGATGAAACTAATTTAAAAGGCTATTTATCAAAAGTTAATATCAAAAAAAGGTGAACCCTAAAGCTCCTCCATTTTAATTATGCACTTTTCAGATGCATAGTTTATAATGACTGTATTTAAAAGAAGATTCAATTTCTTTATATGGTTATTAATTGCATGACAGTGGTGTTTGCATGTCCGTTTTTCTGACGTTGAAATATTAAACATGGTAAGCTTCAATCACAGAGCCTAAATTATAGTAGAGTCCCAAAAATCTTTGTTGAACTGAACTTTTAACTATTTTAAAATAATGTTCTTTATACGTATGTAAAATTTAGCATTTATGGAATATGACTGTGTTGATCATGTCCTCAGGGAGAATGAAATCCAGTATTTATTTCACACTTAATATGTGCAAAGCTGTTTACTAATTGCATTAAGTTAGTTTAGCTTTCACAACAGCCGTAAAGCTTTATACTAAGTACGATTATGCCTATTTTTCAGAAATAGAAACTGAAGCTCAGAGATTGTGTGTTCTTCCTGAGGTTAGTCAGATAGAAAGATGACAGACACACAGACGGATAGACAGATACATAGATAGATAGATATAAGGAGCAGATTTAAGATTTGAAATCACGTATATTTTTTTATATATATACATTCCCTTTTTATAATTATAAATGAATTTTAATTGCATATATGTACAGATGTTTGTATATCTTTATAAGTACGTAGCTATCCATAAATTTCTTTAAGTTATAGAAGGTTCGCAACACTTTTTAAAATTAACTAAATTTAAAAATGGTCATAGTATTTTGGATAATGGATTAGTATAACATTGCTTAATTCCTTTTCTTAAAACACAGATAATGGCTAAACTTCATATTGTTTCCTTTATGTCTGGAACTTGTGTCTACATGCACACACAGACATACATATGCATATGTATGCTTAATTAATTTAATCTCACAACAGTGGTAGGAGGAGAAATGGATTACAGTTATTACCCCCATTTTACCAATGATACAATCTGAGACACAGAGAATTTGCTTAATCTGCTCAAGTGGTAGACTTGGACACTGACCCTGGCCTTTGTATTTCTAGACTCTGTACTCTTATTATGTTGAACTGTCTTTTCAAACATATTATTTAACACTTATAAAGCATATTCTGTAAATGCAAGATTTTTCTAAGCATTGTAGAATTGTTAATTTATCTTATCTGACAACACTCCTATATTCCTTTAGAAAAATCTCTGAATATCAATTGCCTAATGTACAGTTTCTCTGCATATTTTAATCCACATTATTTTTTGCTGAAAACTACAATTCTTAGGTTCCTCTGTTTATTCTGATATCATCCTCAAGGGAGGTATAATCCCAACTAGTTGAGAATTACTCATGAGAATAAAATTGAATTAATTAGACTGTACATCTTGATCAGTCAATATAGTGTGGTCAAGCTTTACTTTAGGTGTTAAGTATTATATAAACAACATGTTTCTCAAATATAAAAATGTCACAACATTGAATATTTTTGAAGTACACAGCACAGCTTATCATTATTGTGATATATTTTCTCTCCAGTTGAAAACCAGGGACCTTTTGATTAATGTCCAATGTCCTCCTCAGGGTCCTTTATAGCCTGGTAGAGGTAGCTTTAGAGCCTCTTCTGCAGTTTTCCTCAATGGCACATTGCAGCCTTATCCTGGCAGTAAACTCATTCTGTAAAATGCTGTTTCGGAGCATAAAAGGCCAGAACCAGACTGCCTGGCTTCCCAGTTTGACACCACTCTCCTTAGCTGTGTGATCTTGAACAGGTTACTTAAACTCTGTATTTCAGTTTCTTCTGCAGTAATGTATGCTAAAAATCACCTTCTGTGATCCTGTTTTAAGGACTGATAAGTTAATGTGCAATAACAACTAGAACAGCACCTGATTAATGGCAGGGATCATTTTAGGGTTAGCTATTACTATTTTTTCTAAACATGTTGTATATTTTATAATCATAGATTTTGTTTATGTCTGTGCTTTTTCTTAGTGAAATGTTTCTGCTCATTTTTTTCTTTCTTTCTTTTTTGTTCTTCTGGCAAATACTCCATTTCTGAGAAGGCTTTTAGTGTAATGGTTAATGGTGTGTAATTTGAAGCTAGACTGGCTTTGAAGTCTGGCTCCATCTCCAGCTCTCCAGATGACTTTCAGCAAATTAAACTCGCCAAGACTCGTTTTCTTGTTTATAAGATAGAGATGATAATTATAGTATCTGTCTCCCTCTGTTTTTGTGAGAATTAAAGAATAATTTGTGTAAAGCACTTTTCACAATGTAAGCACTCAATAAACATTAAATATTGAAAAATCTCTATTCAAATTTCCCTCACATGTGTCTCAGGCCAAGGTAGAATTAAATACTCCTGCATCTTTGTAGCACATTAGAAATACTTTTTATGTTCAAATAGTACAGTTATTTGTATTTAAATTTAATAGTTAAAAGTTGAGTTGTTGAGTTGAAGTTGACACAGTATTTGAGAAAATTGATTGACTCCTGTCATGATTATGGGAGATGGAAGTTAAAATTGCTTTATTCTTTAAGTAAAAAAGGAGATGTGCTTTTGCCAGTTGAGAGAATGGGGACAATGGGTCATGTTTGTGTGTGGAGGAAATATGAGAGACAGCTGCGTAAAGAGGCATAGCAAGGAACTGAGCAGACATAATAATCTCCTGAAGATTATTATGGTGCTTAATTTGAATAAGTCTGCTACCCTTCATGATTTTCTAGTTTCTATCCTTTATCATTGTCCATATCCCCAGTCCCAGAGAAGACAGGCTTCCGATCAAAAATTTCAAAGTACAGGAAAGGGATTTGCATATACTAAATGCCTCCTGGAATGTGGGCTTTTATGACTGGCTGTAGATAAGTCCTCTTGTGTTCCATCAGAGAGTTTTTATTTCCCCAGTGGACATAACAACTGTTGAGGTCCTTCTGCTTAGCAGGAAACCTCCTTATGTTTGAGGAAAGCAAATTCTGGGTCTGAGTGAGGTCGATCCCAGTTCTGCTTGACATATATACTGGCTTTGAAGTCTGTATAAAAGATTTTAATTAATGTACCCGTATGTATACTCCTAAATCTCCTGTATCTAGATTGCAGCTGTTAGAACAGGGGTTTGAATTATGATGATCAACAGAAGAGGGCAAGGTGATCAGCCAGCCACAAGAAGCCTGCACTAGAATGACACGGGGAATAGACAAAACCCAGCTGGTACACTATGGACAAGGAATGCAGGAATTCACTCGCATGCAAGCCGTTCCTCTACCATGCAATTCATGGTTCATGAATGTCTCATACGGGGAAAAGAGCATGAATTAGAAAAAGTACAACAAATGAAGGTTCAAAAATTGCTTGATGAAATATGGCTTCCAAAATAGACAAGAGGCTAGTGGAGACCTTTGAAGAAAGGAAAAATGTGATAATAAGTAAAGAAAGTTACTTTTAAAGAAGTATTTTAGATGGACCTTACTATCTTTTAACCAATATCCTTAAGAGATGAAGATTAAAATACTCAGGTTCAAAATCCAATTACATTACTTAGGTTTCTGAATTATAGGAAGACAGATAATTATACAAGAAGATTAAATAGGTGCTTTTTATGCTAAAAGAAATATCTCATCCTTTTGTTTGTAAGAAAGTTAAAGCTAACTGCCTATTGAAAATAATGATTATTCTAGTTCTAAATCAAATATATTTCTATATTGTTTTAATTTATTATTTTGAAGGAAGTGAAAGAAACATAATTGTTTATTAGTTAAACATGAAAGGGTTGGGCCGGCCCGGTGGTGCACTGGAGAGTGTGCCACTTGGGAGCGCAGCGGCGCTCCCGCCGAGGGTTCGGATCCCATGTGGAGACCGGTTCCCGCTCACTGGCTGACCATGGTGCGGGCGCAACACCAAGGGTTGCAATCCCGTTACCGGTCAGTAAAAAAGACAAAAAGGAAAAAAAAAAAAAATGAAAGGGTTGGAAAATATTATAAAAGGTAGTATAAGTGATATCAGTTTTTAAAATTTTCTTTAATTTTAAATTGCAAACTCTTATGAAAACAACATGTTAATAAGGTACCAACTCCATATGATAGAAAAGGGAGTACTTATAGTATTCCTCTCTAGACCACTCAGTTCTACTCCAATTCTTCAGAAATTTTCTACACACACACACACATTCACAAAACACTATTACCTCCGTGGAAATATTTTGTACATGTTGCTGTACTCTGTTTTATTAATTTAATATATTTTGCACATTTGCAATTCAGCATGCATTTCACCCGACACCTTTAAATGATCATAAAGAAATCCATTAGACGACTCTACCATAACTTATTTGTTGGACATTAGTTAGTTCTATGTTTTCTTATTGTAGTACTACATACAACACTTTTTAGCATGCATCTTTGCACAGGTGTTTGCATACTTTTTGCCAAAAATTTCCAGCAGTTGAATTACTAAGTTAAAGGGAAAATATGTTACAATTTTGATAGATATTGCCGAGTACCTTTAAGGAGTGGGAACCAATATCTCCACTGCCAACAATGTATACAGGTACCTGTTTTACAACACCCTTGCCAATAAAGAATACTGTTTAGATATTAGTAATTTTGAGCTTTCAACTGTTATGTTTTGTTCTTGATTTAAAATTGGAAAAGTCACATCATTTCTTTTCAGTTTCTTGAATAAATATGTGTCTGTGTCATTAATAATGAAGAGTGTGTAGATAGTCGCAGTGGTTTGATACTAGCCATATCTCCAAGCTGTAACATGGTGAATCACAGTAAAATGTAGTGCTGAATTAAAGGAATTTGTACCTATAACATTTCTTGAAACTGCAGCAATTTTTTTCAGACAAGGGAATAGTTTTAGCACAAGATAAGGAGATTTAATAAAAGGGGTCCAACAATGGAAAATCTGTAACAAAATGTGAATAATTTATTTATTCTCACTATTATTTAGATTTACTATTTGTAAAGCAATTGGTGCTTGATGGATAGGTGCTATGCTGAACCTAATTAGTGTTTTACATGTTACCGTTTCCAGTAATCTCTTCATTAAATGAGTATTTTTTTATTCTAAATACTTCTCTCCAGATAATCAATTACGTTTCATAGAGTTTTAGATAATTTAATATTGTCATTCTTAATACCATGATTTCTTTTTTTTTTTTTTTTTTTTTGGGCCGGTAAGGGGATCATAACCCCTGGCACGGTGTGGTCTGCACCACGCTCAGCCAGTGAGTGCACCGGCCATCCCTATATAGGATCTGAACCCACGGCTTCGGCGCTCCCAGCGCTGCACTCTCCCGAGTGAGCCCCGGGGTCAGCCCATACCATGATTTCTAATGATCAATTGGAATGATCACTGCTATGAATTCATTTAATGAATTATTTTAATCATGACATTTTGAATATTAAACCCAAACTTTCTATTACTGAGTTTTTATTTAAGAATCCAATATTTTGGATACATTACTGCTGAACCTCCTGCTAGCTAAGTATTAGCAGAGAGACAATAGTATTTCTGGGCAATGGACATTAAGGACTGGAGCATATTAATTTTTAAACTTTGTAGAAAGCTTATAAACAAATTAAAGTTTTTATAATGGTTTTTTAAGAGAACAAGCACATAAAAATTCCATATCCTCTCTTTACCTTTGGTTTCCTTCTAATTCATATTGTGCAGTTATACTGCCATTTGCAGGCAAATCTCCTAGAACAATTTTGCTTTTATTCCTGGGCTTCCCATTTGTTTCTCCACCTACTATGTATTATAAAAAATTCCTACATGTTATGTAGTCCTTCTGTGAATAGAGACATTTTTCTTACCAAACTTGCTAACTTGCAAGTTGTATGCAGCTAAAGCCGTGAAACATTTCCCAGAGCACTGGTAACTTCTATGTTGCCGAATTCATTGTCTGGTCTTTTGTTGTTATCTTACTTGAGGTTCTATCGTACTCATTTATTCTTAATTCATTCATCATTGAACACACATAGTCAACACCTGTCATGAGTCAATCACTCACAGAGGCACTTGGATTACAGCGTTGTAAGGACAAAGAAAACCTCTAATCTTTCACTTTCACATTTTGGAGTGGAGACAGACAATAAAGAAATAAAACAACACACAGTGTAATTTAAGATGGTGATAAATGACAAGGTGAATATAGAGTTTCCTTCATGTGTTCAAAATAATGGGTCCAGAAGAATACTTGATTTGTTGCTTCTTAACCTGTACAGATTAAGTCTAAATCATAGCAAGCTGATAATTTTTGCAAACATTTTGAAAGGACCTTCTTGCTTTGATGCTTGTTCCAATGTTGAGTTCTCATTGTGAGGAATTTCTTAGGTTCTGGGTTTCGAACAATCCAAAACTCCTCTGTGAGCAAATAGATTGAAGTTTAAGTCAATTTCTTCCTCGGTTTCAATAGTGATTCAAAGAACTAATAAATACAAAGAATAATGAAGTTGTCAATTATAAAGAATATTATGCCCTGGGCTTCTCTTCTGGAGGTTAAAGTATCTCATTTATTTTTTATGTAGGCAATCCTCAGGCTCTATTCTGAATGGCTCCTAAACAGCAATTACCTCTGTTCTTTCAAACGAATGTATGTTTTTGTGTTGCTGTAACAGAATATTTGAGACTAGGTAATTTATAAAGAAAAGAGGTTTATTTGGCTCATGGTTCTGGAATAGCTGCATATGGTGCAAGCCTCAGGCTGCTTCTATTCATGATGGAAAGCAGCAGGGCAGCCAGCATGTGCAAGGAGATCACATGGCAAGAGGAAGCAAGAGAGAGAGGGAAGGGAGGTGCCAGGGTCTTTTTAACAACCAGCTCTCACAGAACTAATAGAGCGAGAACTCACTCACTACCCCCAACCCTCAAGGAAGGCTATAATCTATTCACGAGGGATCTGCCTCCACGACCCAAACACCTCCCAACACTGCCACAGTGGGGATCAGATTTCAACATGGGCTTTGTGCGACAACATATCCAAACTGTATTACCAAATTTACTTCAGTTGTAAAGGCCACACAGTGAACTAAAAGTTTGATCATTAAAGACAGTTAAAGAATTCTTGTCACAAAACAAAATTATTAGAAAGCACAGACATTATTTTTTAATGAAACTTCAACAATGATACTACTAAATATATATAATGATATATAGTTAATCATGTAAAAAATACAGCATTGCTGTTAAGAGGCAAGAAAGAAGAAATTGTGTACTGTCGTAGATGAGAGAAGAATCTTAATATCCTTCAGGCCATTTGTGCACCTTGGGAATGAATTTTTACATTTTCCCCATTTATTCAGTTTCTGCTATTGTGATAATCAGAAATCTCTCCCTCATATTGAGCTAAATATAACTGTAACATCCACCCTGTTCATACTTATGGAAATGGATATCAACGAACAGAAAATAACTTCTTAGTACTTTTTAATAAATTTATTACAATGTGTTATGCTCTTACAGATTCAATACTGATGTCTGACCAATTCATAAATTGATTAAATCGTTCAGTTGCAGGAGGGAGGGAAGGTAACTTATGTTGGGATCAAACTATACAGTTTATCAAGTTACATATTTGATTTTTTTCTCACTTAAATTTTTTTTCAAGAGTTGAAAGAACGTAATTATCAGAAGATGGTGAAAGCAGTTAATAACAAATTCTTGTAATAGCTCATTTCTGTAGTGCACATTATGTGGCATGGAGTGCAGATACTGCTTTGAGACAATCTTCAGTATCTGCATCTGTGGAAAAGTGCTGTATGTCCTTTGTGTTGTTTTCACTGTTTCAGATCCCAGTGACAAATCCCCTTCAGATCCTAAAAAGCCATACAACCTTGTTATCATCAAGAGAGAGATGAATAAATTATTGAAAAAATATGAACAAATAT
>NW_007734331.1:3477-9433 GCF_000696425.1 Galeopterus variegatus | reverse complement strand
AGGTTTTCTGCAATTTTCCTAAAAGAAACCATTGCTGTATTATAAATACTTCTGTGATGCATGGTCTTTTCTTCCTCTTGCTTTATCATATTTAAGTAAATGGGGAAAAATTTCCAACTCAGCGTGTATTTATTAAGGATCTACTATATGTAAGACATGATGCTAGCCACTGTGAGAAATACAAATTAATAATAAAATATACTATAGTCTTGTCTTTCTAGCGCCATTAAGTCAATAGAGATAAAACCATATACTTCCACATAGAGAAAATATACATTTAAACATAAATGTAAAACAGTTGTGAAAAACAAATGATATATTTTAGTTTCCTAAAGTTCTGTGCAATGCTATGCACCAGAACCAAGTAGAGAAGACAAAAGCAGAAACGGGCAGGAAAGGAATTAGTGGGCATTAAACTTGTCTCTTTTCCACTAGACCACTAGTAAATTTTGTTCTTCTGAGTGTAGGCTCAATTCCATAAGGAAAATAAAAACATTCTGAAAGTTAATGGTTTTATTATTAGAATGCAAATCCACTTTGTGTAGTTTTATAACCCCACCTTAGGAAAGAACTTTGGGAAGAGGAGTTCATACACGACAAATATTGCCTCTTATCTTTATTTATAATTAGCAACTATCCTAGTTCCTGGGAATTCATTATTTGAGTGCAAATATGGCCTCTCTACATACAGGCGCATGGCACTAGGATCTTAATGTAGTGTCTAAAAAATAAATATGACTTGAGTTTTACATCTCTACTAGTTTTAACCTTGTCCATTTAGTGACTCAAATGTATAGTTTTTCCAGATGGCATATGGAAATTAAAACATAATAAACAAGTCTAAACTGCATTTCTTTAATTAGTAATATTCAGAATTAATTTAAAATCATTTATTTGGGGCCGGCCCGGTGGCACACTCGGTAGAGTGCGGTGCTTGGGAGTGCGGCAGCGCTCCCGCCGAGGGTTTGGATCCCATATAGAGACCGGTCCGCTCACTGGTTGAGCGCGGTGCGGGCGCGACACCGAGGGCTGCGATCCCGTTGCCGGTCGCGGTATGGGTGTGACACTGAGGGCTGCGATCCCGTTACCGGTCACAAAAAAAGACAAAAAGGAAAAAAAAAATCATTTATTTGGATAACCCTAAAATAGTTCTTATTGATAACTGCTTAATGAACTTATTATTATGTAAGTTTGGGAAAAAAAGTTTTTTGATTTTTCCGCTTACTTGTCAGCAGAAAGATAGATATCAAATTGCCAAAAGACAGTTTTATAGATCAGCTAATTCTGTACTGATGGCATGGAATATCTTTTGCCACAGTGAGCTGTCAGTTGTTGTGGTCAAACACATTCTTGTTATTGTTAATTGAGGAAAGCCAACAAAGGTATTACTGCATCTGTTCATTCATTTATTCAACAATTACTTATTATCAGCAGCATGCCAGCTATACCAGGCATGGCCAGGTACATTAGTGAATAAAAGAGGCACGCATATTGCTCTTGTGGAGGCTAAAATCTACATGATTTTTTAAAAGTGAGAATAGATATATAAATACAGTATGAGATCACTGCTGTGAAGTTCACCATCATCAAGATGAAATCGGCTGATTTCAAGATGAATTTGATAGAGTTGTCAGGCCTCTCTGAAGGCATGAACATGGAGGGTTAAATGAGATGTCAGGGAAAGCACAGGAAAAAGAGTGAGGCAAAAACAAAAAACAAACGAAAACAGCCCCAGGACAATCAAAGGCCCTGAGGAAGGAAAGAATGCAACACGTTTGAGGACGTGAGGGAGGAAGAGCGAGAGTCTGGAGCTCTGCCTTGAGCACGTGAAGTTACGCAGTGGAGAGGGAAGGAGAGGTGGGGCTTACGATGACTAGAGAAGCCTGATCTAAAGATAGATCCCAACATAGGAGTAAAATTAAAAAACGCGGAGACAGACGAGAGCACTGAAGGGAAGACTGAAGACAGAGCAGAAGAATATAGATCTGCGGGAAGTTCCAGCTATTTTGAGTTTGACATCAAGGAAGAGCCTGCGAAGGAAGTTGGGATGGAACAACTAATAGGGAGGAAGAAAATCAGAAATCCCTGGTGTAACAGGAGCCAAGAGAGAAATTCTAGGGTGAAGGAAACCGTTCACAGGGTTCATTCTGCAGAAAAGCTGAATGAGATGATTATGGCAACAGAACCGTTGAATCTGACCATTTGCATTGGTATTCAGAGCAGAACATATGAAGGAGGGAAGGAAAAGCAGGAAACTAGAAATCATGGTCTACGAAGAAAACGATGAAAATGTCCCATTAACAACTAAGGGGTTTTGGTACCATTTTATTTTGTTTCATTTTAGGGTTGGAGATTACCCCATAGACTGTTTAGTGCTGATGGGGAGTTCAGTAAAACAGGAGAGATTTGTGGTGCAGAAGAAAAGGGTCAAAGTCTTCGAGAATCGAGACGTGAAGAATCCTACATACTTGTGTGCGTGCGTGTTTGGGGCCGTTATTTTATGGTAGAAAGACGAGCAGTTATTTAAAAAGTCTTACCAGAAATAAAGAAGAAAACGTGTCCAGATGCGTGTGAATCCGTAGATTTCAAATTGTGGAAGGGATTTGTTTTTCCTAACACTTTCTATTTTCTAAAAGCAGTATAAGTAGGTCATCGCAGAGCATTTAGTTCACAGGTGTCTACATAAAGCAAAACTCAGCAAATTGTACACTTTACACCTGTGCAGTGTATTCCATGCTAATTGTACGTACACAAAACTGCTAAAGGTCTAAAAAAAGCTATCTTTTGAAACCATTGTCTAAATAGCAATAAAGGAATATTCTACAAAACCCCCCCCCGAATTTTGATGGTCTTATTGTTATTGGAATAAGAATATATTCATGTGTTTTCAGATTCAAGATAATCTAAACCATGTATGGGGAAAGCCTCTCTCTCTGCCTGTCCCACAGCACTCAGTTCCCTTTCCTGGAAGCAATTTAATGCCTTTTGAATATTTCCAGAAAGATTTTATTCACATGCCAACACATGTATTTTATTATTTTTTCCTTTTAATTTTCCATGATCTTCACTGTGTGTTGTATGTGTTGACTTAACAAGGTATTGTGTTATTTGCTTAACAAGCAAATAACATCCTCCTCCTCTTCATCCTGTTCCTTCTTCATAGATGCACGGCTTGTCTTATTCCTGTTTTAAAACTGTTAATTTGTGATCATTTGTACACAGTGCATTACTCCAAGCTCAGCACATGGTGGGTAGGAGATAAATTTTGGTCTCCTTCATTTTTCTCATATTTTAGAGAAATTAGAGTACTTTAGCTCAAAACAAGGGGCACAAAATAAATTCACCTGTGCTGTTTGTACAGCGATGAATTAAAACTTTATTCTAACAACTGAGCTTTTGTGCTGTCCCCAACAGCACGTCTTGATCCAGTTCTTTTACCCTTCTCCCTACGTGACTCACAAGTCCTTGCTTTGATTGCAGCCGTTATCCTTTTCCCCACTTGGACTGCACGTCTGCTTGCTTGTTCTCAGTCTCAGTCTTAAGCGGGCTCCTGGGTCGAGAAAGGTCCCAGGCATATCCTTCCATCTAACATTAAAAATAAATTAATTAATTAATAAATAAACAAATAAACAAAAACAAACAAATAAATAAATAAAAATAAAATAAATAAATAAAAAGAAGGGGAAGACTTTTGGAATGTAAGAGCTCAACTGTTTTAACCTGTGAAATTGCCACTCCTAATATTACTAGTATGGCTCTTGGTCCAGCATTAGTGAAAACATTCTTACGATATCCTAGACGGTAGACAGAAATCAGAAACCCTGGATCAATGTCTGCTTCCTCTGTAACAGAAGTCTCATTCTTTGTTTCAAAAGAGTCAATGGAGACTTTTAAGTAGATTTGTAGAAATAACTTTGAATCATGGCTAGATTTGAGTCAAAAGCTTGTGTTACTAATAGGAATCTGAAATCTTTGTGTATATGCATTTGCAGTTTTGCCAAGAGAGAGAAAATTGATGTAATGTTATTCTGATTCAAATCTGTTTTACATCCTTCGTCTTAAAAGAAGAGAGCTTTGGCAGCCTTCCCAACTAATGGAAGATTTCCAGAGGAAAAGTAGTGACTATCAGATGCTGGCTTCACTATCAATGGAACAATCACATAAGAAGCATTAGGTTTAAATGACTTACTCTAAAATGTTCATTCAGTCTTATCTGATACCAAAACCCTCCAAATATCCTTGAAAATATATATTTTAAAATTGAAAACATGAGTATCCATTACCAGTTCATATTACACATGACTATGAAAGTAATAAACAAAAACATCTCTGGAAATTGTACAATTTGAAATGATAGTCATTTTAAAGATTGCCAAAGAAAAACTACAATATTATCAGAGAATGCTATGATTGTGAACTTTTACAAATAACTTCCTCTCTCTTCTATTTAATAATATCATAATGAATATTTAAAGTATTTGTGAGATTTAAAACTCCTTATATATTTTTGATCTTCATCATTCTGTCTAAATTTTCATAACTGAGATTAAGTATAAATAAGTATTAGTTAATTTAATTGGCTTTGTATAAAATAAGAGCTTTAAAAATAAATTAATCAACCCCTAATTTGTACACCTCCAGTAAATACAACATGATTATAAAGAGATTATAAACCTAATAATGTAAAAAAGACAGATTTAATGAAGGTATCATGTTTTGAGTAAAATGTCTGAAACCAACAAAAATAATTCACATTTAGTTGCATTAAGATATAGAGAAAAATTACTACTTTGTTTTATTGTGAAAATAAAATGAGTTTTGAAATAAGAAGACTGTTTCAAATTTTTGCTCTGTCTCTTATTAACTATGTGAACCTGGGCATGCTATTTCAACTTTCCAAATCTCAGTTTCCTCACTTATAAAAATTGCCTAATTTATAACAATAATTTAACAAGAATTAAATGATAGAATGAAAGAAAAATAGTTAGATAATATATATTAGAAAAGTAATTAAATAATATATATCATATATAGAGAGATAGATAGACATTATATATAATAGATAGTTTTAGATGTCTTTTCTAGACACTAGAGGTACAGAAACTTAGTTTTATGGGGAAAAATAAAGAAGGAGGACGAATGTGTTGGTAGGTTATAAGTTTAATTAGGGTAGCCAGGGATGGCTGCATTGAGAAACTGAGGACCTGAAGGCAGCGGGATGTTCAATCATTTGGGCATCTAGGTCCAAATGTGAATATCAAGTTCTAAGGCGGAGGCAAGAGTGCTCCAGGAATAGCAAAATTCCAGTTCATGATTAGATTTATGCTCTGCCTAAGCTCGTGAGCTACATTGAGACTGGGCTGGAATGAGCAAGGGCAGGACCGTAGAGACCAATTGTAGGGATCCAGGTAGGACATGATGGTGGCTGAGGCTGGGAGGACAGCAGCGCAGGTGGTATAAAGGGATTGAGCTCTGGATGCCTCCAAAAAATTTGGTCTGAGAAACTGGAAAGACGAAATTGACACTTAAGTGAAATAGTCAAAGAGTGGTACGGACAGGGTTTTTGGGGGGTGGAGGGTTGGTTCTTTTCTTAGGGGAGTTTTATGTGGGGGTTGAACTGAGCTTACTTTTTGGGACATATTCAGATTGTGATGTCTATGCAGTTAGACACGTGAGCCTGATAGTTTGGATAGTGGTGTTTTGGATAGAGGTATGGCATGGCAATGTATATTCCACATTATACATCTAGATAATGGACAGGGTAATAATAACAATATAGTATGTACAGACAAGAGAAAAGTTCCAACTGAGCAGTGGGACAGTCTAATATTAATAAGTAGGTACAAAGTTGAAGCACTGGTAAAGAATTCCGGGAAGAAGTGGTCGTTAAATCAGAATGAAAACCAGGAACCATGGTGGGATGGAAGTCAAGTGAGTAGATACTTCAATGAGTAGA